>NC_056736.1:128136398-128436398 GCF_019279795.1 Protopterus annectens
ATCCTTTTCTAGTTACATATCGGTAACATGTGGTATCCTGTCCACCAATTGCTGTTCCAAAGTAGGTTATTGGATGCACATCAGCTGTGCAGCTATTCCATTAGCCGATACCATGGCAACAGTGGTGTATAAGTGAGTACTCCTTTTGGGCGTTGTCCGTTTGCCTTACTTTCGAGGGAGACAGCCTAGATGTGTTATTGCAATATATTTCAACAGCTATATGGAGACACACAGAGATGTATTAGCTTCATGACTCACGTGGACTGTGTGTAATGGCTAGATGATTTAGTTCTACATGTGAGTACATCTGTTATATTTCAGAACAGTGCTACTTATGCAGGGTTTGTTTGTCCCTGATACTTCTGCAGATGTTTAAGTCTGGCAAGGATGTTTGGCCAGCTCAAGGTCATATGGCTATGCATGAACTGTTATGTGGTGTACAGTGTGCTCACCAGACATCCTTGATTTGGAGTACAAGTGTAGCATACTGTGCTGTTACTCACTAATTGCTAACACATCCCTGTGTATGCACAACCCTCTGAAACGGGATTAGTGCAAACAAACCTTATTACATCAGCAGCTGTTCCATTGTATAACAGCAACTATTTCACATAGGACCATGTTAGTGTGTCTCTGACAAGGTATGTTAAGGCTTCTGCAGATGTCGTACAGTGTATGAATGTTTGTGATGTTATTAGAGTTTGTATTGTAATATGTTTGGGTGCTGGGGTGATGCTGATGGTTGTGCTTAGCAGATGCAGGTGTGTAGGAACTGCTTTTATAAATAGTCGCTATGTGCGTGAGGGTTCCATCACTATTTGAACACCTATCCTTTTGTGGACTAATACAATGGTAATTGCAGGCTGATTCATTAAAGCACTGTTATGTGGTTCCTGTATAGCATGCAGGTGATGTTAGTCCTTGAATCCCTTCGGTAATACATCTGAATGTAATAATGTGTTGCTACATAATAGCTGTGTATTTCTGTCATAGGTATTTGCAGTCATCGTAGTTCTGTTTGTGACTGACCCTCTTTGGCTAGGGTTGCCAACTTTTCATATGGCCATAGTGGGACCTTTTTTGGGACACACATCTGATTTTACAGGCCGACACAAATCCACGGTCAGTACAAGGGATAGAACTTTCTTTTCTTGCCTAATTATAAGCTTACTCTTGTAGCAGGTTAGTTGCTTATCCTATTTCCTGTAACATGTAGGTATTTTAGATACAGAAATAACTATTCTATGCAACTATTACAGAACATATGGGACATAATTATGTCCTACAATCCAAGGACATTTGCCACGTTTAATATATTTGGTCAGGACACAACCGCCCAAAGAGGGAGTGTCCCTCGCAAAGTGGGACAGGTGGTAACACTATCATTGGCTCATGTCCATAGCACATATTTGTAATAGTGCATAGGCATATACTCTCCATATCCTTTGTTCATAAAGGTTAGTAGTGGCAGAATGTGGGATTGTTATGGTCTATGTTATACTCATATATGAACACTTCAACCTCTGTATACAGGAGACCTACGGTATCCCGAAACCACAGTGTTCCGACGTACACAGTACTGGGACCAGACACCCATATCCCACATTACCGACATCGACAGTAACTCGCAAAGGTAACACGAGCATGGAACACCCACATGCAAACACAGACACACTGCTACAAAACACATCCAAACAAACCATCCTACACTACGCATGAGCAGGTGGCCAAGCCCCCCTAAACCCCCCATGTAGGAGTCTGCGCCACCCACACCACCCCCTGCTTTAATATTCTACACCTAGGGCGCATAAACAGATGCACAAAGTTAACCCACAACCACACATTACAGTCCCCCAAGAACACACACCACACACAAAACACACACTTATACACATTACAGCCCTAAGAAACACACGTACACACAGTAACCCACCCAAACTGCAACACCAGAAGCACTGACTAACTGTCCGTTAACATCATGAGATTACACCTTGTGCATCTGGTGTTTCGGTACTGTGTTCTTCTGGACCTTAAGCCTCGGGATTATGCGCGTCGGTATGTAAAGCAGTCGGTATGTGGAAGGTATCCCATTTATATGTACCTCCATGGTTATGTAGATGTTGTTAACCTATCTATATATCTACATATATATGTATATCCCGATATATCGACCTATCTCTCTCTCTTTCTCTGTATATGATGATGTGTATACATATGTATATATATATATATATATATATATATATATATATATATATATATATATATATATATAAAACATACACCTTTCATTGGGTACATGCCGGTTTGTCCTATTGCAATACATTCCTACCTTTTGTGTTTTATCCTGTCAGTATAAACAACTGCCATTTTACATCTCAGGTAGCTTAGTGGTATGTTTTAGTGATGAATGTGTACATGGTTGCATGTTCTAATCCTGGCAGTGATATCTTACCTCTCAGAGCAGGCACTGGTAGTGCAAGGGTGATTAACCCACATTTCAGCAGATGTGTGTTCCACATGTTTATTATTCTGTGGAGAACTACCTATATATGCAAGCTGTGTTTAAGGTATACTATGTAACATGTACACATCTGTGAAGATTCCTGTCAGGAATACTCCCCATTATTTGGAACTACATCCCTGATTACATTATACAAAACTCCTCACTGACACTCTGGGGAATCCTTGCAGAGTGGGTGGTGAACAGTAGCTATACCTCAGGAATCCCGCAAGAGGCCCTGCTTAACAGAGGGACAGTTAGTTGATCGATGGGCTGCCGACAGCAGACACATTTTGCCTATGCTTATGAGTGGCCTCGGAAGTTGGGCATGTACCTACCTATGTATCTATGAACCTGTACATACAGTATGGACACATGCTGATAGCTTAATTTACTGTTCAGGTATTGACTTACCTTGTGCCAATGGCGGTTGTGTGTACAATAGTTGAGGGATACCTATGTGGGATGCACACAGTAGACCACCTATACATGCCAATTTACAGGTGGTTGTGTGTGTGTGTGTGTGCCATCCATGTTTGCTGTGTGTGCAGGTGGAGAAGAGTGCCAGTCCATGAGTGCCTACACTGTCAGTGCGTGTGCTATACGTTCCCTCTTTGCCAAGGCATGGGCATACTGGGCATGCCTCCTTCTGCCTACTGGGGCTAGCACAGGGTGTTTGTGGTCTGAGTCCCCCTGTGCCTGTGGGTCCCTTGGCAATGGTGGTGGGCTGTGAGGGCCTTCACCATTCTGCCCTGCTGCAGCTGTTTCTGCAGGATCATATTGTGTAGCATGGCACATACTATGAAGGTGTGGGCATACATTCCCAAAGAGTTCTGCAAGGCTCCAACAGATATGTCCAAGCAATGGAACCATGATTTCAGCATCCCAAACACATGCTCTATGATGATTCTGGTTTCTGCGTGTGCCTCATTATGGCGTTCTTGCATGGCTGTGTGTGTATTTCTGATGAGAGTCATCATCCATGATTCTAGTGCATAGCCAGCATCCCCCATCAGGAGGCCATATGGGATGTCCCCCCTGGCAAATACCTGATACAGCTGTGAGGCATGCCAGATGTGGGAGTTATGATAGCTTCCAGGGCTGCCAGCAAACACATCCATGATAATGCCCTTGGCATTGCACACAACCTGGCAGTTGATGGAGGGGAATCCCTTGCAGTTTATGTAGTGCCTACCTTGCTCACAAGGTGGTGACTTGATATGTATGTGCGTGCAGTCTATTGCACCCAGTACCTCTGGGTAGTTTGCCACACAGTGGAAGAAACACATATTGCTAGCCAACTCCTCCTGCGTTCAGGGGAAGTATATGTGTTCATTGGCATGTGGTAACATGGCATCCAGGAACTGGTGGAGTACCCTGGATGCTGATGCCTGTGAGATCCCCATGATATCCCCAGTTGGCCTTTGGAAGGTACCTGTGGCTAGTATTCTCAAGCTTACACATACTTTCATGTCCACTGGGATAGGTTCCCCTCTGTTACTTCTGGCTCTGAGTCGTGGCCGGCACAGCTCAACAAGTTGCTGTATGATGTCCCTGTCCACCCTATAATGCTCTACTATCTCCAGATCATGTAGCCCCTGGTAGGTTATCCTGGGTCTGAACACTCGTCTCCTCCTCCTCCAGTGCCTGAGATAGTTGTCAGCATCATCCTCCACACCACCATCAGTCTCCAACACATGCTGGTGAATCAAAGCTATGGCAGCCCCTAATATATACATATTAAATGTTCCCTGTCTGTATACATCCAAGGTACTCCACCAGTTCCTGGATGCCATGTTACCACATGCCAATGAACACATATACTTCCCCCGAACACAGGAGGAGTTGGCTATCAATATGTGGTACATCCTTACGCCAGTGGTGCATTTCCGATTCAGTATTACTTGACTCATCTCCCCTGACCCATCTACAAAACTATTAGGTGTCATCATAGACAATAATCTCAAATTTGACCTACATGTTAACCAAACTATCAAAACCATCAATAAAAAACTAGGGTCACTTTACAGAATAAAAGCCTTCCTAACCCATCCAGCTAAAATTGCCATAGCTTGCTCTCACCTTCTTTCAACCCTTCTGTATGCATCCCCTCTACTCTTGAATTTGAACAAGACTGTCCTTAACAAACTCTCAATTTGCTACAACCACATTGCCAGGTTTGCTACTGGGCTGCCTTTTAGGCCACATCATTGCATCAATCTAAATCAGCCTGGTTGGCTTGAACTACCTAGCCTAATCCAGTATAACCAACTGATTATGGCCTATAAAATCCGCTATAATCCGGACAATACTCCTGCACTTAAAAATATTATCACCCCCTATAACAATCCTAGACCGCTTCGATCCTCTAACAAACTACTAATTCAGACTAGCAAAATTAATAACACAGCCGGTGATTCTCTCTTTGCAAACTCTGTAAGTAGATCTTGGAACTCACTTCCAGCTGATATTACCTTACTTTCCACCTTAGGTCAATTTAAAACTAGACTCAAACAACATTTGCCACTTAACTGGGTATGTCAATGTATCAAGCCTGGCTAACTCGAATGTGTAAAAATCTGTTAACCAGTTTACTGTGTAATTTAATTTAATCCTGACTTGTGCTCAGGACTAACTTTAACCTGTGGAACTTGTTTAACTTGCTTACTTATGTAATCTCTGTAAATAATCTGTTTGTAATATGTAATGCTGGTATTATGTAATGTTGTATCTGCTTAACCTTGGAGCTTTTCTCACCGGACCTCCGCTGAAAATGGACATGCATCCAGTCGGACTATCCCGGTCAACAAATGTAAAATAAATAAACCAATGGAGCAGAGTGTCTGAGAATACACAAGTGTGAGTAGGGGGCTTTCACACCTTATTCTATTGTGCAATGGATGATGCTGGTGTAATTGGGTGTGTTTGTGCTATTCCAGCTGCAGAGTATCATAATTATTGGTTTTACAGCAGGTACTGCTATTGTAGGACCTTTGGTGTTGATTTATGCTTCTCTGCCATGATTCATCTATTGCCCTTTACTTCTATTTTCAACCCGATTCCCCTCCCATTGCCAGGCATGCATCCAGTTGCCGTCTTCCTTGTTTTGTGCTTCCACAACCCAGGATTGTGTTGGGAAATGTGTTATGTAGCTAATCTACTGCAAGTTTCTTTGTTCTGCTGTGACAGTTCTCTTTTCTTTGTTGTACTTCACCTCTCCTTTCCTGTTCTGCAGGTAGCTGCTAGCAGTCTTGTTAGCTGTTGTCTATGGCCCACTGTGAGTTTCTAGGTGTTAATTACTCATTTGTACTGCAATTATCATGCTGCAGCATTTCCTTATTGTCTTCCCGTATCCTTCCTGTTTCAGCTGTGCTGGGTTTCATGCGCGTTTTCATCCAATTTCACATTAACTTTCGGTTACCTTGTGTACTCTCAGCTAAGCAAAGCTATGGCTACTTCCACACCCCTATCCTGCAGCTTTGCTTAGCAGCACGCAACATGGCTTAGCAATGATCCAATGTACTTACAGCTACGGTGGCGCGTCCCTATCTTGATGTCATGTTTATCTCCAGGCCCCTCCTCGGTGTTGTAATGCTACGCCATGTGGTACATCCTTACGCCAGTGGTGCATTTGCGATTCAGTATCCCTTGACTCATTTGCATGGCATTGACTGCTAATTCCTAGTTACCGTACGGAACACTGTCATAGACCCTTAGCAACCCTTGCGCCATAATTCTGGTTTAGCATGCGTGCCATTGACTATTATGGGGATATCATGAATTGCATTACATTACAGTTTTATGACATCTAAATATATTTTCCTTGTAATCCCATTTGCGCACCTATACACTGCGGTCTTACTTTGCGTTGGTGTGGCCATGACATTAAATGTTATTTTTTATATGTTGTGCATGTTGTTTTATGCCATTGGCTATATATTTAGCCATTGGCATATATTAACATTATAATGTGTAAGTTTGGTCCGCTTTCATGCCTCAGATTTTATGTTTGACAAAATGTAAACCATTTTTTTTTTTTTGGGTTTACATTTCTACATGCTTACACTATACCTGCACAACTTCATAAATCGCTGTATACCTTCATTTGCATGCTACACTGCTGTGCATGTGGTAATTAGCAAACATGCACCGGGAGCTGTGCAGCTCTGGCGTATGCTGGTAGTGCACGTGGAAACAGCTCTTACCTAAATCGCTCAACAGCCATATTTGGCGCTAGATCACTGACGCTAATCTGGCGCATGGCACAAGCTTCATGAATCCCAGGGTTCATCTTGATTTTTCTGCTACTTGTTCTCTGAAGTGTTCAATTGCATCTTCTCTGCTGCATTTATTACTGCTGTTTGTAGTCTGTTTAGATTTTAAGTGTTATTTAAGCTCTGCAGATCCAGTTTTGGTGTCCTGCAGACAACAAGAGCAACAGGAAGAAGAAAGAGATACGCTAAGTGCCTCCATTTTGATTTTTCATAATTTATTGCTCTCTACACTTGTTTTTGTCATTTTTAATTTATCTGCATTTATTTAACCTGTATTTACCTTAATATTGCTACACACTCAAGTGTGTTAGATTGTACTGCATTTAAAGTGTTTTGCTACTATTTTAACTGCTTTTCTGCACAAAAAACACAAACAGGTCTAAGCTTGTTTCCCTGCCTTTCCTGTAACTAGTCTATTCCAGATACAGTTTTTTTTTTGTATCCAGGACTGTTTTGTAAGTTTCTGAGCTCCCCAGATCTTTCTGTGTTGGAGGGAAGTCTTCAAGCTTATCAGTGGGAGTGGTAAGCACTAGGTAGCCTATCTACCATAAGAGGAGTGGTTTCTGGCCCAGGTTTATTGGCAGTTTGGGTAGTTTTTCCATCCCTTTCAACTTTCTGGTTTAAAAGCCCGGGTTTGCACTTGTTTATGCTCCACGGATCTAGTTTTGGCATCCTGTAGACTACAAGAGCAATAGGAAGGAAAAAGAGATATTCTAAGTGCCTCCATTTTGATTTTTCATAATTTACTGTAGCTCTCTGTACTTTTTTACTGTAGCTCTCTGTACTTTTTTGTCGTTTTTAATTTATCTGCATTTACTTTACTGTATTTGCATTAATATTGCTGCACACTCGTGTGCTAGCTTGTACTACATTTAAAGAGTTTTTGCTACTGTTTTAACTGCTTTTCTGCAAAAAAAAAGTTCTAAGCTTGTTTCCCACCTTTCCTGTAACTAGTCAAGTCCAGACACAGACTTGCTGTATCCAGGACTGTTTTGTAAGTTTCTGAGCCCCCCAGACCTTTCTGCATTGAAGGAAAGCCTTCTAGCTTATCATTGTGAGTGGTAAGCACAAGTTAGCCTATCTACCACAAGAGGAGTGTTTTCTGGCCCAGAAATTGTAGTTTATTGGCTGTTTGGGCAGTTTTTCCATCCCTTTCAAATTTCTAGCTTAAAAGCCTGTGTTTGCATTGGTTTGCACACCACACAGTGACCCTCAGCTGGGATAAACTATTACTGCCAGAAAGTCTGCTCTTCAATTTTTCCCTTAGAACATGCTTGTTCTTTTACTTCTTGCACTTCAATTAGCTTAATCTGCTCGCACTTTAACAGGCTTTTGTAGCATTTATTATAGCACACTTAGGTGCTATCAGGACTAACTGTTCCTAAGCAGTTACAGCACCAGTACTTATTAGTTATGATCACTCCTCCTGGTATGATTGTAGGGCAATTTCCTCTGCTTTCTCCTGCTAACCTGGTGCACTTGGGCATTCTAAGACAGTGTGGCAAGTACCTAATGTACACAGACAACCCTTTCCTCTTACATCCCAACACTCATAACTGTGAGAGATGTACTTACATCACCACACTGGAAGCAGTGTATGCTCCAACCAAGACTGGACTAGCTGGTCAAGAGGAGAAGGTCAACACCTGCAATTCACTACATAGAACACACAGCCCTCCAAAACACTTGCCATCACAACCCACACATAGAAGCACAAACCATACACCCACCTTCATGAAGGGTCTCAAAATATTTACCCAAACCACAACACCAACCCCAGAACACATAGCTCACCACCACAGTGTCCCCCTCAATCTAAGCCCTTAAGGTGAAACACTTTGCCCAATGTACTAATCATAGGAGACTCAGTTGTGAGGCACTCTGATGTCCCACTCACTAGTTTGAACAAGGAGAAGGTGACAGTCAGTTGTCTATCAGGTGCCAGGATCCACCTCATAACACATGCACTCAGGTCACTCCACAAAAAGTACAGATTTGACTCAGTCATTGTCCATGTGGGTGTGAATGACCTGAGACATACCCTCCTGGACTACATGAAAAGAGATGTGATGAATCTCTTGGATTATGTGGCCCAGGCAGGTATGACCCTAGCTCTGAGCAGTATTCTACCATCACCCAGAATTATATCACCGTATGAGCATAAAGTGATTATTTAAACAATTGGCTAAGTTTCTGGTGACATTCTAAGGGTATCCAATATCTGTCTACCTAGGACTATATGAACGACAGACCTCGATGCTTTGCCAGAGACGGCCTGCATCTGTCACCCCTGGGATTCTGGGTACTGACTAAGGCTCTTGCCACCCTTATAGTGCTTTGTTTAGGCAGTGTTCCAAATATCAAAATTCCACTGCAACAGCTACAAGCAAATGCAATCTGAGGTTCATGCTGCTCAATGCTAAAAGTCTAAATCTCAAGATGCACTTGCTTGAAGCTCTCCTCAAAATGGAGAACATCAGCATGAGTGCTGTAACAGAAATCTGGTTTAAAGAGGCAGAAAGCACCCTTGTGCTCCCAGGCTACAAATCATTACATATCTTTTGGCTCCAGAATACAGCTGGAAGTTCCAAAGGCAGTGGTGTCTCCATATTCTTAAAGGATACGCATATCTCTAGACTGATAGCCCAGCATAATGCATCCGAGATACTTCAGGTACAACTAACAATGAGTAAGATAGCGATACAAGTCATAGCCTGATACAGAACCCCAAACATGTCCCTAAACTCTCACTTCAAGTTCCTAAGGACCCTGGAATCTATCAAGGTCCAACCCAATACTCTCATGCTGGGTGACGTCAGCTACCATTCCATCAACTGGGAAAACTATTCAGGTATCAATGTACAGGCCCAATGCTTTCTGGAATTTGTCAATTCCAATGCCCTGGACCAGCTCATTTTGACCACCACTAGAGGAATCAACATCCTTGACCTGGTTATCACCAGCATGGGAGACTGTTGCTCCATATTTACAGTCAGTTCCTCACTGGTTAAATTCAACCACAAACTGATCACCATGGAGATCTCCATCTCACCTATGCCCCCCACTAAGGTGACCACCCTGAACAACTTCTCTAAAGCCGACTTTGGGCTCCTAAAAACAGAGGTGGCTAACTTCTCGGCACCCATGCTAATGGAAAATAGCTGCATGGCTGCTGAATCATACACCAATGCACTGTACACACACGTACATAAATGCATGACCCTTGCCATACCAAATAGCACTAAAATGCTCTCCTCCAAAAAAAGGAAGCCAGACTTGTGATCCCAAGCTATCAATAAACTCTACAAAAGAAGGAAGAAACTGTTGCAGAAAAAAATGAAGTCACAAGACTGGAAACCTCCATTATCAGTCTCAACAAAAAGCTGAGATCCCTTATCAAATCCTCTAAAGCCAGCTATGAAGGCAGAATTGTGGCTGACACCAAAATCAAGCACAAAGCCTTATATAGCTATATCAAAAACCTCCAAGGCAATACCCAGATTTGCTCTGAATTATTGCACAATGGCACCTCCTATACTGAGCCAACAGATATAGCCAACATACTGGTCGACAGATTCAGTGCCAACTTTACCCCTCTCCCATCCCCAAAGGCCCTATCACAATACCAGATGAAAGCCTGGTACCCACCATTTCTGTGGCACAGGTAAAAGCTGCATTGTCCAAAGCCAAGAATACAGCATCCATGGGACCTGATAATATCCCTGGCTGCATCCTACATGAGCTACAAAATGAACTGGCACCACATCTGTGTGCCCTGTTCAATCACAGCCTTACCTCAGGCTATGTCTCTAATGAATGCTGCACTGCTACAGTCATCCCACTCCATAAAAGGGAGCAAATACAGACCCTGGGAATCATCTCCCCATTAGTCTGATGAGTCTGGTATGCAAAACTATGGAGCATATCATCATGGATCTGCTTAACAAAGATATAGGCAATCTTAACACTCTTGACCCCACACAGTTTGGCTTTTTCTTGGGGAGATCCTGCCTGCTGAAACTGATTGATTTCTTTGAGGCCATCACCATGGCTGTGGATGAGGGTAAGGCAGTGCATGCAGCCTACATTGACCTGGCCAAGATGTTTGATACCATTCCCCACTCAGGTATCATTGATAAACTCACCAAACTAGGTGTCAATCCTTACATCACTAGGTGGGTTGAGAACTGGCTCACAGACAGGACCCACAGAGTGAAAGTTGTGGATTCCAAGTCAGACTGTCGACCAGTCACAAGTGGAGTCCCACAGGGCTCAGTCCTGGGCCCTCTCCTGTTTGGCATCTACTTCTCAGAAGTCCAGGCCAACACAGAAAGACTGGCTGACCAAGCCCACTGATGACTGCAAGCTAGGAGTTATTATCAATACCCCAAGTGATGCAGGCATCCTACAAAAAGGCTTCTCTAAGACCAGTGACTGTTGGAGCCATGGCATGAGGCTTAACGCCAAAAAATGCATTATCACCTCCTTTGGAAAAAAATCAGTTCCCACCAATTGCCATGTTGATGGGAGCCCACTGAACACTGAAGGGGCCATAAGAGATCTGGGTATCCAGGTTGCTAGCCACCTCACCATTGACCACCACATCGCTACTGTGGTCAGAAAGTTCTTCTACGTGGCACATCTTATAACCAAAAGTTTCACATCCAGGAAGAAAGAGGTCATCATCCCTCTCTACTCATCCATCATTAGACCAATCATTGAATATAATGCCCTGTTTGGCATGTACCTGAAAAATACACAGATGTGGAGCGGTGACTGCCAGTTAGGGTATAACAAAACAATCCTTGTTGTACTAGGACTGTGTTGAGTTGTGCTGCTCCATGTTTGCTATTTCTCTTTGCAATCTATCATAGATATATAAGTTAAGAGCAACTGAGGCAATAAAGAACAAGTGATGGGATCATATACAAAATGAAAAAAAAAGTTCCTACATAAATAATTGTATACAATAAGTACTGAAGTGTAACATGCATAAAGTAAATTAGATATAGCAATTTTTTTCCTGTCCATGACATTTTTCTTTCACTTACTAAAATATAATAATCCATGCAGTTAATACACAACTGACCCATTTTACCACATCTCACAAAATAAGATTTAAGAAGTTTAGATATTAAATCATATGACAAGCTATGCAGTTAATTCACAACTGTCTCATTTTGCAGCATTTTGTAGAAATAAATTTAAAAGATTTAAGTAAATTTGATCATCAAATCAAACTGAAGTTATAACTAAGCAATCTAAAAGCTAGGTTACTTCCTCATCAAGAAAATCCATAGAAAAAGATCAGCTTTAGCTTTGAAATGAATACCAAAGGAATTAGTCATCACAACTGAATTGTGATCATAGTGTTAGTACATATAATTAGCATGGTGCACAGGGATGCGGGGAGGGGGTGCTCACTGCAAATAAAAGATTTTGTTATTTATTTCTTACACTGCAAATAAAAGATTTTAATTTCTTTCTTTCTTTCTTACTTAGTGCTCAGTGAGTTGTAGTTCACTGTTCACTGTTCACTGTTTTGTTGGGTCAGTCAAGCACCCGTATATATAAACACACACACACGTATATTATATGCACATATATATATATATATATATATATATATATATATATATATATTTATGTATATGTGTGTGTGTGTGTGTGTGTGTGTGTGTGTAATTTATACACATACATGGTGTGCATGTGTAATTTATTTTTGTATACTGCAAAACTTAACTATTGTATCAACAGTGAACAGATTATGTAACAAATGCACATAATGCACATATAGGTTTGTGCAAACAAATCCTTGCATTGTTTCCAATTGCAGAGCTCACCATGGAAGATTATTTTCATTTCTTTTATGTGATGTTAATACCTTTGGTTGAAAATCTTGCATGACCATGTTACTGAGCTTTTGAAATTGTTGTATTTGTTTTTTGGTCAAAGTTGGGAAGTCATAATACTCAGAATGGATAGCATATTACATTGGTATTTCATATATGCATCAGTTTAAATTCCATGTTATGCAATTATAAGTATTGTGTGGACTGACTGATGTTTGACTCAGACAGTTTGTTTACAGCTAGGTGTTTCCTATGACATCCACAGTGAATGTTTTCCATATGTAGGAAAAACACTACTATGCATAATTTTTATACTAATTCAGTCAGTGTAAAACTGTACATGCTGTAGAGTAGACAAAGAGATAATTATGAGCAAAATGTGTATTTCCTCTGTCTCTTGCATGGAAAAATGAGCTCCAAAATTGCAGCATGTAAGGATCATTAAGGTATTCTTCTATACATCTGTTTAAGTACATGTTGAACTATAGAAAACATTTACCAAACATTTGAATTATATACGTATATTTATTTCTATATAGCCCTCTCTCTCTCTCTCTCTCTCTATATATATATATATATATATATATATATAGGTTCACTACAGAAGACCGAAAACCCATAATACTGACACCCAGAATCCCGAGACCAGATACCCGAAATACAAGAAGACCAGAAGACCAGAAGTGCGAAATTTAAAATCTCGAACACTACACTAAACATACACCACACACATACACATACACACACCTTCACCCAAAACACAAACACACTAACCTATACTACATACAAGCAGGGGGGCAAGACCGCCTGCACCCCCCATTAGGGTGGCTGCACCCCCCACTTAAATATTCTAACTCCAAGGTCACACTACAGAGACAAGCACGCAAAAACACCACCACACACCTACATTCCCCCCGCACACACATATTACAGTCACAACACACACTTACACACACAAAAGCCCCTAACCAACACACTCAAACATAAATACTTACCTGACCTTCCACCTATTCATTCACAAACCACAACACCAGAAGCGCTACTTAAACATCTCCGAACCTCGGGATTTTGAAATTCGTGCTTCTGGTCTTTCGGTATTTTGGGATTTCAGCTATATGGTCTTGAGATTTTGAAATTCAATATATAAAAATTTTGAGATTATGTAGTGAACCCATATATATATATATATATATATATATATATATATATATATATATATATATATATGTGTGTGTGTGTGTGTGTGTGTGTGTGTGTGTGTGTGTGTGTGTGTGTGTGTGTGTGTGTGTGTGTGTGTGTGTGTGTGTGTGTATAGGGAATACACTAAAGGCTACACAGTTATTTTTCACTGTGAGTGCATGTTTTAGATTGAACAAACTCCATGTAGTGGCGTGCACTCAAGCACAAGCATGACACATTCTGTGGCATGAAAATTACAGTATAAGTAGCTGAATTCTATGCTAATGAAGCAAACCAGCATGGTGGAGCAATTCAACAAGCTGTAAAGCAATTGTGTAGACTCCATGCTCATGTTGTCCGTGTATTCAAAAACTTTTTGAATACAGCCACAGAAAGGAGTCTACACGAAAACAAAATCAAGTAAAAGTTCTTAGAGTTTTACAGAACTGACCTTAATATTTAACAGCAGATACATTATTACATTATTAGACAGTAGACAGGGTGGATGCTACACAAGTAGAGTAACAATAGTAACAATACTTTTTAAGTGCCAAGACATAAATGCAGCTTTGCTTCTTCACCCCCAAATGAATAATATACTCGTAAGTAATGCAGATAGCTAAAAGTGTAAACCCCATGAAACAGACTATACATATTGTCATATAAGCATATGCAGTATGTAGCTGATGGAATATAGTCAAATTTTATTGAAACCTGTATTCCTCTGTGCAGATATATATCAAAGTAATACGCTCCCTTTTGTTTGCAGCACTGGGATCCCCTTCAGTTTCCCTGCCTATAGGGTTACCAACCATGTAGATTCGGGACTGTCAGCATGGTGAAGATGTAAATGGGTTCAAAAAATTTGTAACGTTGCAGGAATGTTCACTTTGTGTAGGCACTTTCACAGTATTTGTTTTCAATGGATGGCAACAG
Source organism: Protopterus annectens (assembly GCF_019279795.1). NCBI lineage: Eukaryota > Metazoa > Chordata > Ceratodontiformes > Protopteridae > Protopterus > Protopterus annectens. The sequence goes on from NC_056736.1 coordinate 128,151,143, forward strand.
TGAATGATGAAATCAAGGGGATATGTCAGGTTACAGTTATACAGGTCTATGAAGGGTGAAAGTGCATGTAAGCAGTGCACAATTCACAAGTTCAGTTTCATCCTCTGTATTTCTTGTTAAAATGTGTCATCTCTACCTGCTTTAAGTATTTTTTTTTGTGTCATTGTTTATGCAATCTGGTATTTTGCACAATCACAGAAACAGAGAAATGAATGACAAATTTCTCTCTGCTTATCATGCACCTATTCCTGTGGCAGCACATGTATGTGTAGGACTAGAATGTAGGGGATCCTGGGATTTAGTACAGTGTGTGCAACCTTTCCTTCACTTTTTGTGCTCCATGTTTGTGCGGCATCACAGGACATAGGAAATTAATATCAATATCGCCTTTATTTATCTTATTTACACAGAAGTGTACCAAGGGGCATTGAGGTGCGCATTGGGCACTAATGAACAGCAGTGGAGTTAGCACACTCAGTTAAGGAGCAGGTGTGTTTCATAGGGGCTAATTACAACATAAGCAGGTAATTTTTAGCATGGCAGAGCTATTCAGCAAGCTATAAAGCATCCATGTAGCCTCTATGCGTACAACCATTTTCTACTGTGTGTTACATACATTGCTCTTGCTCATTTTATGTATGTCTCCCTTTTTTCCTAATTTTCTTGTTTTTAATTCCACTTTTTTGCAATGCACCACATAGTACAAACAGTGGAACCAGAGAACAAATACATTTAGGTTTGGCTATGCTTATATTGTTTGTGTGAAGCACTGCATTGCAGACAGAGGAAAAACTGTACCACCTCAGAAGCAGACAGCCAGAAACAGAAACCAGATACATTCAAATAATACCTTTGGTCATCGTGAAAAACCTTCCTGGACTACAGATGGTAGTGGGTTCTAGTACAAAGTGTGTATCATTTGTTTTACTGCTGTGATATTGCAGTTTACAGCAATGAAGTGCAACACAGACAACTGCTTCCTCAACCTTCTTGTGGCAACAGGTGTAACTGTAGTACTGCCAAACATATGGACCTGGGTTCAAAAACAGAAAATTCTATACAGTATTACTTTTATTGATTTAGTAATCTATGTATTAAGACATTTATGATGAAATGTATGACTGCTGGTATACTATGTACAATAGTCCTGTACATGTATTCCTTGTATCTGAACCAGCATGGCTTTCACTTTTGCCAACAACACGTACACAGCTGCCTCTACATGCAATAACTATGAAATTGCATTGCTTGCCACTGTTGAGCTGTGTTTACTAATGCAGAAATGCAGTGCTGATAATTAGCAAGTATATGTTAGACAATACTAACTGTGCAATGTGGCTCATGTTTACATACTGCTTATCAACACGCAAACAGGTGTATCTCACATGCGTGTACACTTTGTTAACCATCAAGCAAATCCACTAGTCGCTACACTATGGAACTGTATATATGATGCTTCATTACTGGAGTTTATTGCCCATTTACTTAGTATGACATAAAACTACATGTGTAAACATTGTAAAGTACAAGCCCAATATAACTATATATCATATATTTACAATACATACATGTGTTGCCCCCCCCAGCAACAAGTACAATAACCCAATTTGTTCAGTACTTTTTCCACACATATATCAACTACATTACAAAGTATATTATATAATGTGTGTGGTCCCTCATGAACAGGGCCAGTTGGTGGTGCTCACAGCCTCGCTCTGCTAAACCTAAACATGCAACTATGCTCAGTAAGGATATTGTGTTGTTGCACAGCTAGGCTTCTAAGCAGCCTAGTGCTGTTAGGCTGGTAGCCTCATATGATGCTATGAATCTATGTGCCTATGTAAGCCTCTGAAGCTGTTGTTCCTTACATGGCCTACTGATGTCATCTACTATAAGTTCACCTCCACACTTCTATAAATCAGACTTGCCCTACTGTGTTCTGTAGTCTGTGCACCTAGATAGGTATGGGGTTCTATTCACTGCAATCAACTGTGTGTGTGTGTGTGTGTGTGTGTGTGTGTGTGTGTGTGTGTGTGTGTGTGTGTGTGTGTGTGTGTGTGTGTGTGTGTGTGTGTGTGTGTGTGTGTGTGTGTGTGTGAATGTGTGTATGTCTGTTGTTGCTTGAAATTACAGAGAGCATTTTACAACAGCATATGGGACACTTATTTTGTTTTCAACAGACACTGATGACATCATCAAACAGACTCCAAGTCAGACTTGATCTATGGTGCTTGCATTAAGTACTGTATTCTGTCTTCTGCATATATAGATATGTAGGAGTCCTATTCTCACTGTAGTCGTGTGTGTGTGTGTGTGTGTGTGTGTGTGTGTGTGTGTGTGTGTGTGTGTGTATGTGAGCTGTTGCTTGACATTACAGAGAGCATTTGACACAACATGTGGGACACTGTTATCTTTTCCTCAACAGACACTGCTGATGTCACCAGCTGTAAAGTGATGTCTGACATAATCCATGTCAAACTTGATGTGTGGTGCTTGCATTAAATATTGTTTTCTGTAGTCTGTCATTGCAGTCAAGAGCATGTGTATGTGTGAGCTGTTGCTTGACATTGCAGAGAACATTTCACACCAGCATGTAGGACACTGTTATTTTGTCCTTTCAGGCACTGATGATGACATCAGCTATAAAGTGTTGTCTGACACACTCAGCATCAGACTTGATTTGTGGTTCTTGCATTAAATACTTGGTACTGTTTTCTGTAGTCTGTGTACTTAGGTAGGGGTTCTACTGTCATTGCAATCAATTGCGTGTGTGCATGTGTGTGTGTGTGTGTGTGTGTGTGTGTGTGTGTGTGTGTGTGTGTGTGTGTGTGTGTGTGTGTGTGTGAGTTGTTGCTTGACATTACAGACATCAGTTTGTACTAGCATATGGTACACTGTCATCTTGTCCTCAGCAGACACTGCTGATGTCATCAGCTGTAAACAGTTGTCTGACACACTCCAAATCAGACTTGATCTGTCATTCTTGCATTAAGTACTGTGTTCTGTAGTCTGTGTACTTAGGTAGGGGTTCTATTCTCACTGCACTCAATTGGGTGTGTGTTTGTATGTGAGATTTTGCTTGACATTAGAGAGAGCATTTTACACCAGCATGTGGGACAATTATTCTGGGCTCAACAGACCCTGCTGATGTGATCAGCTATATGATAGTTTTGGATCTGCAGTAATCCCAACAGGCCATAGTCTAACAGTGGGCTGAAAGCCAAGAAGATGTGACCTCATCCTATAACACACATATTACAGTGACATGACTTTTAATCTATTCACATACATCATGACATGGTTCTTAGCCTCTGTGTTATGCTGATGAGAAAGGCCTGTGGTCTACCCAGCTATTGCATGGGTTTGGTGAAGGTAATGCAAAAGAGATCATTATACTGTTTTACTGTTCTGATCAAAGTTTCACTACAGTGCTGACATACAATCCTAATATCTGAATATGATGGCTAGACTTATAATGTGCTCCATATGTTTGTACTGGGAAATACTTAAAGAGAGAACTTAGAAATTAATGATACACATTGAAGTTTCTTACTTCACAACCTTCACAGATGAAATTGGTATAAGGTCATGACATTTTGATGCTATACACTGTTGAACATTTTAAGGAGAATATATGTTCAAGGTATAAGGACCACTTCAACAACACAAATGCAGATATACTATCCAATAAGTTACCAATGTACCATGTGTATTAGACAGAAGCCATATGCATCCTTGAATCCAAAAGATAGAAAACAGGGATATGATACAGTTATCATCATTTGCAGTTGATGTTGTTAGGGGTAGTAGAGTGTAGGAAGCCTAGGCTGACACACAAGATTAGTGAGTATGTCTGAGTAAGAAAGAGACAAATCATACATATGTATAAACAATGGCCAGTGAGATTAAATGAGTAACTGTGGCATCTGTATCTGTAAGGGTTTTCCAGGTGAAAATGTTGTGTGAGTGTCTGCATGACCACAGCCAAGCTATGTGCTCATTCTACATCTTGGTCTGTCAGACAGGTGTGCTCCATGCATGGTAGATGTGGCAGTTCATTGCTGGCATCCCCAACCTGGAGACCTGGCTCTGACAGGAGTTGCACTGGCACACTGACATCCAGGACCATTGTCAGATGCAGTGCTACTACCTGAACATGACTGATATCTGCTGGATGAGGTCCCTTCACTGGGACACCTATGACTACAACCCCCATGGCCTGCCATGTCTGTGTGTTGGCAGCACACTCATTGATGGAGCACTGGAAGTACGGGCACTATGCGACAGTGAACAGATAAGACCACTTTGGCTGACAGAAGATGATGTGGCTGACTTACACCCATAAAGATGCTGTTCCCCACCTAGCAGACATTCGATCACAGTCACTGCCTGTTCCATAACAGACATCCCTTTGTCCATCACTGACACCCCACATTTCTATGTCTCATTCATCTGATTTTGTGAATGGGAAATGCACTGGAGCCACCACACATGGCAGACTGTATGACAGTACACTGAGACATGTACTTTGTAACCCATTCTATATCACTGTCCTTAAAATGTGTGACAGTATGAACTGAAAATCATATAATATGCAGCTGTCAAGAAATGAAGTCCAGCTTGGATGTTAAGGGACATAACATGTCAATTGCATAATGCTTAATTACTTTTCCAACCTTACATGTAACACATTCTAGATCTAAGCTGACACACCTACTGGAAATAAGGCAGCCTGCAGTGCTGTTGTGATTGCTCCTCCCAAGCTGTGATCACCCACAGTTGCAATCCATTCATAATGTTCACCATATAAAAAGGCAACCCTGTAGCTAGGCAAGCTGATGTTAGTTCTATATGTTTGGAACATTGTGAACAAGCATGTTCTGCATGAAATGTCTACAGAGGAGTACTCATTCTCACAAGGTATGGTTCCATTTTGTCACCTACATACTGCAAATGCTGGAATGTATTTAAAAATAATGTGAAGCACAGGTTTTTGCACTGTTAGCTGTATGCATTACTTAGAAGTGCACTGATGGCATGGCCATGTTTGTGCAAACATTTCAGAGTTCGACATGACTGGAAAGACTTTACAATAAATGGAAATTATTGCTGTGTGAGAAAATTGTAGAAATGTTTCAGGGAGAGGTTCTTTCTCAGCACTTTTAGCATTTCAGAGATATTTTGTTAGCCAAAAGGGTTTTTTGCCTGTTCTTTCATGAGGGTTGGGGCTAAGGTGAGTGACTGTAATGGCACTAACAAGGATACCTTGTTCTTGTTACTCTCCTTGTTTTGAAACCTGCCTGTTGTTAGTATTTCACATCTCTATACTGTATTATTTTTTACCAATGGGTAATACTGGCTGGCTACCTTTTCTGTTGTATATGTAAAGAATATTTTGTAGTTTTGTGATACTTATGTGTATTATACACCTGTTTTTTTTATAGGCCATCTACAATCATGGCATTGAGACGTGTGAATCCGCTTCAAAAATTCTTTACAGTTGCCAAAAACAATATATTAATTGATGCTTTACTGCAGCATGGTGCCTTCCTGCTCTAAAAAGAAGGTATGTTATGGACCTCAGACTCATACTATGGCAACAAATTGTTACCGATGTGAATGCCATAGGTGGCCATGGCAGAATAGATGAACAGATGTGCCACAGGGGCCAGTGATTTGATCATCACTGCAAGAAGGAGAACAGCTCCAGTAGACCATGACCTCTTGGGTACAGGTGTTGGCCCTGCTAAGGATCTACCAATGACCCCCCCCCAATGAGCAGTTGCTAGCTGATTTAAGGACCACACAAAGCTCACAGGAAACTGAAGTCCACCATGTGCCAGATGTGGTGGACAGCATGTTGGACATACCAACCACATCCCAAGTGGAGCTTCCAGGTAGGCCTTATCTGAACTGTTGAATACTGTTGTATATTTAGTGAGTTTAAATAAATTAATTCTGTATCACATGTATTAATTTGGTTGGGGGAATTGAAGTTTGCTACTGTTATAAGCGTAGCCATGTTTTTGTTTTAACTGTTGTTTATTACAGCTATAAAGGGACAAATGTATTACCCCCTGTGTTACAGTTGATTGCGATGTTGTTGCCCTTACCTCTTGCTTACCTTATTTCAGGCCCATCAGGCCTCCAGGAAAGCTTGCCTTCTGAAGTTGGTAAGCCAAATAGTTTGATATCAGTGCTGCTGATCAATTTAATCAAATATTGCAGTGTGTGAGTTTGATCTCAGGTGTGTTGTGTATTGCTGGACAGTCTGTAATAGTGGAAACATTGTTACTTTGTTAGCATGTATTGCACTTTAGTAGTGCTGGTATTAGTGTATTATTGTGTGTCTTATTTTTTTTATCCCAGTTGATTCTTACAGTGGAACAATTCTGTGCCACTTGATGTCAGTGTAGCAGCAGAGTCAGATGATGATGATGGCCAATCTGAGGCACAGTTGGGGGATGCAGAGGTTGAATCTGACACAGTATTTGACATACAGTCATTCCCTAAATTTACATTGGACACAGCCAGTATGCATATGCCTACCCAGTCCACTGAGTCCACAGATCTTGGACAGGTGGAGGGCAAGGACATTGATCAAAGAAATGTGGCAACTGCGGTTTCAGTGCCTATTGAGACTGGCAGTAGCCAAAATGTGGGTGAGGTGCTAAGTAGGAGGATTTATAGGGGTGCTTAGAGGCTGCTGTCCCACCTCCACCTGGTACAGATGTCACTTTCCATGCCACTCAACATGTTTAAGGCCATCATGGAGGCACAGACACATTCTCCTAATTGTTCCAGGTAAATACTCAGGATTGTTGATGTGGCACAGTCTAACATGGGTGACTGCCTCCACCATGTTGCCGATTTATTGAATCGGATGAATGACACATTGGAAAGAGGGGTGTCTGTGATGGACCAAGGGGTGCCTGTCATGGAATGAGCAATGTCTGTGATGGAACATCTGCTGAAAGGGAAACGACATTCTCATGGGCATAGGTCAACCACATCATCTGCTGTCAGCCAACATGGCTGTACTTGATCATGGTCCCATAGTGACAGTACTTCCACTACTACACCAGTGACTGTGCTGTACACACACAGATATGGCAGGCCATGGGGTCATGGTCTTCTGTGCTCCCATGAAGGGACCTCATCCAGCAGACAGTTGTCCTGTACAGGTAGCAGCACTGCATCTTAGCATAATTCTGGATGTCAATGTGCCAGTGCAACTCCTGGCAGAGCCTGTTCTCATGGTTGGGGTCAACAATGATGAACTGCCACCTCTACCATGCACAGCTCACACTTGTCCAACACAACAAGATGTAGAACTAGCACTCGGGTTGGCTGTGTTCATGCACACACTCACACACTAATTTCAAATGAAGGACCCCAACAGACACACACACATACACACACACACACACACACACACACACACACACACACACACACACACACACACACACACACACACCATTATTCATTTTTTTAACAACCCATTTGTTGTTTTGTCTAAATGTCTGTCTTCTTACACACACACACTCACTGACCTTTTGTGTCAGCCTAGGCTCCCTGCCCCCCCAAAACAACACCCTGCGCAAGTGATGGTAACTGTGCCATATCCCTGTGTTCTACCTTTCTGATTCAGGGATACAATATCTTTGTCGGATGCTCAGGGTGCATAGCTAACTTAATGCTGGCTATATCTGCACTTGTGTTGGAGAATTGTTTATTGTACCTGTGACCTATATTGGCCTTGGAAATGTAGAGAGTTGAGAGCATCCAGATGTCACAACTTTATCGTGAATGCTGTTGTAAGGGTTGGGAATTCAGAAACTGTAATATCTATCATCCCTTTGTAACTTCTTTCTGTAATGACCACCACACAACATCCTGTACAAGTGATGATAGCTGTGCCATATCTCTGTTTTCTATGTTTTGGATTCAGGGTGACAAAAGCTTGGTGTCTCATGCTCAGGGTGCATAGGTAACGTACTGTTTAGTATGCCTGCATTTGTGGTGTTTAACTGCTCATTATGCCTATAACTTATATTGGCCTTGGAAAGTTTGACAGTTGATAGCATCAATATGTCAGAACTTTAGCTTATGTAAAGGTTGCGAAGCAAGAAACTGCAATGTGTATTATTACTTTCTAACGTATCTCTTACAGTATTTTCCAGTCCAAATGTATGGTGCACATCAAAGTTCACTCCATGATATTCACAGCTTATGAATGTATTGCAGCACAATATTTGCTTTTCCCTTTCTTTAGTTTTCTTCACTTAAAATTTTTGTGGACACTGTTTGCAGGATGGAAGTGGAGAACCCTCACACTGTGTTTGTGTAGGTAATCATCGTGCAAAATTTTCAAACACTGTGCACACACCCAGTAAATGTGCAATAACTGGAAATAGTGGAAAAACATCAAGATACAAAATGCAATTGGCAAGAAAGCCTCATTCTACATTGGGCTTGATCTCTGGTAGTCATGTCTGTTGTTTGTGGTGAGGCAGGACACTTCCAAGTTCAGAGCTGCGGTGTTCAGGATTTCTAAGTGTTTGTTGGACTCCTAGGTAAGCATCATGGGCCCTTGTTACTGCAGAGGGACTATTGAGGCTTAAAAGATAAATCTAAAGCTACAGGTATCCCCCACACTGGTGAACAATGCTGACACCATTTCAGTAACCTTAGGGAGAAGAAGAGGGATATCCTCAACTGTTGGATCAGGGAATTTAGGACTAGGGAAACCCCACAGGTAATGTAAGTATCAATTGCAGTGACTACTTGTAAGAGTTGAAAGCTGAATATAGTCAAGACTGTAATTCATAATGGTATTTTGTTCTGTTCTGTTCTTTTCACAGGTGCCAAGAGAGTTTTGAATGTGAGGACCCATGCCACAAGTTTGGCAAGGATGAGTGAAGCATGTGGTTTGTATGCATCAGAACAGTACTGTTATTGTAGCATTAAAAGGTAAAGACAGCTTTTATTATATTTACTACAATTGTATCAAACTGAGCATGTATCTCTCAACGGTGAAAGGGAAATATGCATGTTTAGTCTGTAGGCCAAAACAACAGTACAGTGTTAGAGACTAGTCAGAGGTTGTGGGTTCAAAAACCGCACTTCACTTCCAAACTATACAATACTGTTAAATTTTCATCAGTATTGCAATGTAACTTCAGACCTCTATACCAGTGGCAAAAATGGCCTGCTGTAAACTGTGATCAGCATAATGTGGACATGCATATGTGCATTATATGCACACATCAATGATTGTTTACTGCAATATGTAGTATAGTGTGCAACTGTTATGAACTGGGTATTGTTAAATGTAAAAAATGTATTTTTAGGAGTTGGTAGTCTTAAAAGTAAAGTTAAAGCAATAGAGTCCAATAATTGTATCAATGCATTGTATGTTACATATGAAGTTACTAATGTTATCCCTCTTTTTTCTCTCACCCCAATCCTTTAATCCTTATCTTCTCTTTTACTTTTTTATTTTCTTCCTAATTTTTTTTCTTTTTACTTTATGTTTGTTTTCTGCACAGCATAGCAGGGTAGGCGTGTCCCACAGGATCCTCCTGCCCCCACTCCACCGACTATATCACCACTGCCCATTTCATCTGGGATGCAACCTAGCAGCACCCCCTCTGCTGCCACTGTACTACCTTGGTTCTCAGGTAGCTCAGCCCCACAAGATAGGCCAGTGGTACCCTCTCACAGAAGTCAAAGAGGTGACAGTTTTATTACCATTGACAAACTGCCAAGGTTGGTGCATAGGACTGTGCACCGCACTGTTGGCGCACATCTACGCCAGATGGAGACACTGCTCTTCATCATTGTACTCAATAACACAAGAAGGAGACACAGACATCAGGCACTGCAGCTATCAGGGCAGTGAGGTAACAGTGGTGAAAGACCAGTGGGTGAAGACTCAATTCTCAATGTCACCCTGCTTGATGTCCATGGGTTCCTGTTGTCCCCACCCTTACCCCAACCATGTTATTCACCAACCTCTTGTGTCCTTCAACATCTCAGTGTCTTGTCTTGTATGTACTGCCGGTTTGCTTCCTCACTCCCCCCCCACTTACCTGACCCTGGCATACCTACGTCCCTTCCACAACATTTCTCTCTCTCTCTCTCTCTATCTATCTCTCTCTCTTTCTCTCTCTCTCTCTCTCTGTCTCTCCAAAAAAACAATAATAGGCACCTGTTCCCCCTGGAAAAAAAAATCTCATACATAGCTCTCCATTTTGAACACGTGTCTTCTTGACATACTTGATTTTGTCCAATTGACTATCCAACATGATTGTGTATTAGTTCCCCCTCTCTCTGGAGGTGACATTATAAAGTCATATAATTTTCTGAATACATGGTCATTTTTTTAGTGTTGAAGAAATGGAAAGCTATAGTTCTTTCCTACCTCCCTCCTGCCCAATCCTGACCTGCTTTCACTTCATCCCCCCCCTGCTTGCTCCCCATTTCACCACTTTCCTATCTTCCCCATTTCTTTTCTTTAAAGAATTATTTAATGATGGTGCGCATTGCACACCAACATGCAGCAATGGCTATGAAAAAGCAGTTAAATATATTACATAAAACTGTATTTGAACCTCGTACCATCTAACCCATAAAAGGTATGTAATACTGCATTAAGTGTATTAACACTTGCTGTCACAGAGTCAATTAAGTATCAGGTATATGTGAGAGACTACATAACTATCACACTTCAGAAATGTGGCTTGAGTTTGCACAATGCTTACCGACATGCAAACAAGTGTGGTGTGTATACTTATGGACTTTGGGATTGTTAAAGTCTAACAGTTACAATTGGTCTGTAACAGATACCTGCTATTTAACTGACTGTATAACAGCAGGTGTTAATCCAGTGATAACTTCATTTTTAGATCCACATGATACTGGGGTCGAATACAGCTTTATATAATAATTTTAACTATCTGTATAGTGCAATTTGTTCTCTTTAAAGCATTATTGTGGGATAGTTCACATCCCTCACTCTTGTACAATAATGCTTTAAAGAAAATAAATGGGCAGGATAGAACAGTGGTGATATAGGGAGCAAGCAGAGAGAACCTAACTCTCAATCTCTTAGAGATACAAATTTGGACAAAGCCATATATAATGGGTGGATAAAGGCCCAAAACAGTGACAATATTTAAATATTCATTTAAAAAAGAAATGGTGAAGGTAGGACTGTACTGAAATATGCAGCAGGCAGGGGGAGGAACATAAGAACATCTTTCAGAAAATGTGTGACATTTACTATTGATTGCATGAGATAAATCTGCTACATAACTGACTATGTAGCAGCAGGTGTTAATGCATTGTTGGAGACAGATGGTGCTGGGTTCCAATACGAGTAAAGGTAGTACTTTTACAAGTGTCTATGATACTTTTAATTACATTTACATATATTACTGTCATTTATTGTTACTGCACATGTACAGGATATGTCCGAGGGACGTGTGACAGTGGTGAAGTCTGCGGTGGGAGTGACACATGCATTTAAGGTGGAGGTGGGATTACATCAAGCATCAGCTCTGAGCCCTTTCTTATTTGCAATGATGATGGACAGGTTGACAGACGAGATCAGACAGGCGGCCCCATGGACTATGATATTTGCAGATGACATTGTGATATGTAGTGAGAGTAGGAACCACATTGAGGAGACCCTGGAGAGGTAGAGATATGCTCTGGAGAGGAGAGGAATGAAGGTCAGCAGGACTAAGACAGAATATGTGTGTGTGAATGAGAGGGAGGATAGAGGAATGGTGAGAATGCAGGGAGTAGAGTTGACAAAGGTGGATGAGTTTAAGTACTTGGGATCAAAAGTTCAGAGTTATGGTAAGTGTGGAAGAGAGGTGAAGAAGAGAGTACAAGCAGGGTGGAATGGGTGGAGAAGAGTGTCAGGAATGATTTTTGAAAGACGGGTACCAGTAAGAGTGAAAGGGAAGGTCTGCAAGAGGGTAGTGAGACCAGCTATGTTGTATGGGTTGGAGATGGTGGCACTGACAAAAAGGCAGGAGTCAGAGCTGGAAGTGGCAGAGTTAAAGATGTTAAGATTTGCACTGGGTGTGACAAGGATGGACAGGATTAGGAATCAGTATATAAGAGGGTCAGCTCAGGTTGGATGGTTTGGAGACAAAGTTTGAGAGGCGAGATTGCATTGGTTTTGACATGTGCTGAGGAGGGATGTTGGGTATATTGGGAAAAGGATGCTAAGGATGGAGCTGCCAGGTAAGAGGAAAAGAGGAAGGCCTAAGATAAGGTTTATGGATGTGGTGAGAGAAGACATGTAGGTGGTTGGTGTGACAAAGCAAGATTCACAGGACAGAAAGAAATGGAAACAGATTATCTGCTGTGGTGACCCCTAATGGAACAGCCAAAAGAGAAGAAGAAGAAGACTGTTGCTTCACATTGGTGCACAATGCACACCATTGCATAATCATTCTTTAAAGAAAAGAAATGGGGGAGATAGGAAAGTGGCGAAACAGGGAGCAAGCAGGGGAGAAAAGCAATTAAGTAAATCTAGGGCAGGAGTGTGCAGGAGGGAGTTAGGAAAGAACCATTGCTATTCATTTTTTCAGGAGTACAAAATGATTTATACGTGCAAAATATTACCTGAATTTGGACTGTCATCTCCGGAGAGAGGGGTGACACAATGCAATCATGTTGTACTGCCCATCAGATGGAATCAAGTGTGTGAAGAATACACATGTGCAAAATGTAGAGCTATGTATGGGACAAATATTTTTTTGTGGGACAGGTACCCACTTTTTTTTTTTTTTTTGAGACAGAGATAGTGGAATGTTTGGGAAGGAACATAGCTAAGTCTGAGCAAGGTAAGTTGTGTAGGTGAGGAAGCAGATTGACAGGACATTCAAGACAAGACACAGGGATAGCGAAGGACGTGGAAGGTGCATATACATCATGGGTGGCGTGAGAGTGGGGACATCGAGGTGTCATGGACTTCAAGCTGGGTGACAGGGAGAATTGAGTTGGCTGCAGTTCCCAATGTCTGTGTCTCCTCCTTGTATTTAGTACAAGGATGAAGAGCAGGCTCTTCATATGGCATTGGAGTGCAACAACAGTGCAGCACACAGTCCTATGCACCAACCCTGGCAATTCTTCGGAAACCGTTGGCCTATTCTGTGGGGCAGAACTACTTGAGAGACCAGGTAGTGCAGGGTCAGCAGAGAGGGTGCTGCCAGGCTGCATCCCAGATGTGCTGGGCAGCGGTGCTGTAGCTGGTGAAGATGGGGCCGGAGGAACCTGTGGGACAGGTCTACCCTGATGTGCTGTGAGGAAAACAAAAATAAAGTAAAAAGAAAAAAAAAATAGAAAAAAATAAAATAAAAAAATAGAAGAGAAGAATTGGGGTGAGAGAAAAAATAAGCAGGATAACATTAGTAGCATCATATGTGGCATACAAATCATTGATACACTTATTTGACTCTATTCTGTCACCTTTACTTTTAAGATGGCAGACTCTTAACAAATGTATTTATTTGTTACTTTTAAGACTAAGCAGTTCATAACAGATGCACATTATTGTACAGACTGCAGTAAGTGATCCTTGATATGTGCATATATTGCATATATGCGTGTTCCAGTTATACTGATTACAATTTACAGCAAGTCATTAGTGCCACTGGTAAATAGGTCTGAAGTTACATTGCAATAATGACTAAAACTTAGCAGTATTGTATACTTGGTAAGTGTGGTCCTGGAACCCACAACCTCCGACTACTCTCTAATACCGTACTGTTATTTTGTCCTACAGACTAATGCATGCTCACTGTTATTTGAGAATATGGAACTGTTGCTTTGTGCTGCAGACTAAGGCATGCATGCTTTCATTTACAGTTGAGATATGCATGCTCAGTTTGATACAATTGCATTACATACCAAATAAGTGGTCTTTAACTTTTAAAGTTACAATGACAGCACTGTTCTGATGCCTACATACCACATGGTTCTCGCATCCTTGCTAATCTCATGGCATGGGTCCTCACATTAAGAGTTGTCTCCATGGTAGCTGTGGAAAAAACAGAACAGAACAGAATGCCATTACGAATACCAGTCTTGACTATGTTCAAGTTTTAGTTCTTACAAGTAGTTACTGTAATTGATACGTATACATCTGCGGGGTGCCCTCAGTCCTAAACTTCCCGATCAGCTGGTCAAGGGTATCCCACTTCCTCCTCCTGAGGTTGTCAACATGGTGTTAACATTGATCACCAAAGCAAGGGATACCTATAGCTCTGGTCAAAGCCCTGACAACACTACTCCATACTTCAGATTTGTACTCTGAGCCTGAATAGTCCCTTTGCAGTAATAGGGGCCCACGATGCTTAACTATGAGTCCGACTAACACTTTGGACTCCTAGATACCCCACTTCTGAGCTTGGAAGCATGCTCCCTCACCACAAACACCAGACATTATGACCAGAAATCAAGCACAATGTAGAATGAGCTTTTCCCACCAATTGCAGTTTATAACCTATATTTTGCCACAAATTCCAGTTATCACATGCTTACTGGGTGTGGTCAAACTGTTTGAAAATATTGCATGATGCTTACCATCATGCAAACATGGTGCACAGGTTCTCCACTTCCAGTGTTTGTGTTATGTGGTGCATCTCTCAAACAGTGGTGAAAAAATTATAAATGAAGAAAAGTAAACAAAGGGAAAAGCAAATGCCGTGCTATCATACAATCCTTGGGCAGAATTAGTGCTATCTGTGTCATAGCTCTCAATATTCCATCACCAAAATGAGGAACATTAGCCCTCATAATGTGGAGCAAATAGGGAAAATGTGGAAAACATAGTAATGGCTTACTGGCATCTGAAACTAGGAAGGTTATTAGAGGTATAATATGTGCAGTCTTGGAGATCATTGTGGTATTTCATGTAAATTCGCACACAGAAGATGTTTGAATTTACATGGTATTGCTATCCATGTTCACTTGTAAGCTTTCATGGCCAGCAACTTTACATGGAAATTCCATCTGCATTCACCTAAGAGGTTTCACAGTCAGCAACCTCTCTTTTGATCACCACATTGCCACTGTGGTCAGAAAGTCCTTTTATGTGGCACATCTCATTACTAAGGGTTTTGCATCCAGGAAGAAAGAGGTCAATTACTCCCTCTACTCTTCCCTCATTAGGCCAGTCATTGATTACAATGCCCAATTTGACATGTACCTCACTAGACACATGCAACAACTGGAGAGGCCACAAAAGTACCTCACAAAGAGGATCCTAGGCTCTAAACACTTGTCCTATATGGACAGACTAAAAAAACTCCAACTATTCCCTGTCTCATATCGCCTACTTAGAGGTGATCTCTGCTTGACTTACAAAGCCATGTCTGACCCAGCTCTGTTAGAAATGCTTCATCTAAAGAAATCCCAATCCCTCCACATCACATGCTCCAGAGATCTCATCCTCATTACCACAATAAACAGAACATGCTGGAGGGACAGATTCATAACCCATAGGTTGCTCATGCTAAGGAATAGACTTCCCAGACATGTCAAGCAGAGCACCTCTCTGAGTCTTTTCAAGAGAAATTTTGATGAGTGGATGGGAAACAGAAAATTCACCCTGGGGATAACTCCAGTGGCTCTACTCGACAGAAGCACTGGGAACTAAGGTCGGGTGGCACTATATGTATTGCTTCTAATCAGTACAGGATTGAATACAACTGCTGATAATTTACATGCTTCCAAATTCAGAAGTTTTGTATATAGTATGAAGTGCAACAGAATAGGTAGCATTCTCAACTTTTGGGCAAAATCAGATGTATGTGTTTCTCAGTAGGTACCATGCATCATTTTGTGAAGAGGCATTGGTCTGTTTGTTAGCATAATCAATATTCAATATGACCATGGTACACATGATAGCTGTCTGTACAATATTGAAAAAATACTATCATGACTTTTTTCCTGCATCTACAATCACACTATAATTGTATTTATTTACATTGCATTGGATAAAATGTATTAGAAAATTCCATTTAATGTGATTATCAGTTAGCTTTGCTTGGCATTTTGCATGCTGATTTACAAGTGTTAGTTCTGGTCAATGTTTTGATGTATAAATATCATATATTTGTTCTTGCTGACAGCACATTCATAACTATGTGCTAACCAGTTTTATCTTTATGTGTTTCCTCACAGGCCAAGAAGATGTTGCAAGAAACTGGGTAATGATGATGGCTCACATATGTCATCAGTCAGAGCAGTAACAAGAGTGAGATATGGAAAATAGCATCTTTAAATATGTCTGCATGACTCGTAAGCACATCATAATGCAGTCTTAACTTTTCCACTCCTGTTGAACAGCTGTGCCATTTCCCATCATTATGCAAATGCATATGTACATAACTTGTTGCATCAGGCAACATCAATTAATCAGTGCATAAGCTTTTGTTTTCTGCACACTGTCAAGTCAACCATAAACTCATTTACATATTTCATTGTCTACAAATGATCATATGTAAAAGGTCTTTGTAATGTTGTGCACACACACACACACACACACACATTATCTTTTTGTATGCACCACCTAAATAATAATTATATATGATTTACTAATGCATGCAAATTGTGTTGCACATTTCTTTTCATATGTTGTATGGTTCTGGGCTGTCAAATCAGTAGTTGTCCAGCATTTTTATATACAATTGTAGTAAATTGGTTAAGTCTATGTATACCTGCTTTGGCTTGGTACAGGCTACTCCTATGTAATTATAATTTATCAAAAGGTATAGGGGTCATACTGCTGTTCTATAGCTTGTTGTTGTATGTAGCATGAGTGAGCAGGCTACACTGTACTCTGTGTAAGTCTACAGGGAATTTAATGCTGTCAAATCAGTAGTTGTCCAGCATTTTTATATACAATTGTAGTAAATTGGTTAAGTCTATGTATACCTGCTTTGGCTTGGTGCAGGCTACTCCTATGTAATTATAATTTATCAAAAGGTATAGGGGTCATACTGCTGTTCTATAGCTTGTTGTTGTATGTAGCATGAGTGAGCAGGCTACACTGTACTCTGTGTAAGTCTACAGGGAATTTAATGCAGTGTGTGTTGGGGTATTGTGCAATCATGGCAATATTCAGTTATGGAGAATGAGTATGTGATTTGTATAGCTATGAGGGTGTGGTTAATTACAGTACGTTCTCCAATAAGAAATGTATTTGTCGTGTTCTGTTGCAAGTGTATGGCACAAATATTTGAACCTATATATAGGATTCATAACGTATGTAAGATCATATTATGTAGATTTTTTTATGCTAAATGTGCTGTTTATGTGTTTTAATTTGTTCATAATGATGGACCTAGAATGTTACCTTTCAAATGATACTCTCTGGCATGCCTTCATGAAAGACTGAACCCAGAATGTCTCACTATGTAAAGTACCGTATACACCGCTATATTTACTTCCAGAACAAACAAGCTGCTTAGTAGGTTTTGATATCTGTACACCCCACTGAGATTAAGAAATGATGACATAGTAGTGACACTGCAGTAGGTGTAAGACATTGCTTCTCTAAAGAGGAAAGTTGTTGCTTGTTCCCTGCAATGTTTGCCTGTTTTATGTGACTTGTATTGCAATATTTACCATGAAATCAATGTGCACCTGTGTAGGTTACAAATGAGAGTATTGTGAATATAAAAAAAAAGCAACATGTTATAATCTTCATTTACTGCGAAATCTCTAGACGTTTGAACTTGAGAAGTGTAATAACAAATGAATTAATTGTAATTGTCAGATGCTTCCATATGTAACCAATACACTTTTGACTATGTACACACTGACAGACAATGTGTATATTTTGCTATATGTTATTTCCACAGATCATAACATCATATATATTCAAACTCATTCTGAATGAAACATAGCAATGCTAATAATCTTTCTCACAGACATAACAGCAATCTAAGTACAGAGGTATGCAGTAGTGCTCCACACGTGTGTTTGTTTTTCACATCAAGTATTATATAATGAGGTGAAAAAGGTTTGTAGATGGCATTTAGAGTCCATGGTTTGATTTGGCATGGCATATCAGCATGATACTGTAATAGTTATAGGCTATACCACTACTCATCTGCCTGTATGGTATGTGTTCATTGCTTGTTAGTGGAGATGATTCCTGAATATGTTGGATCTTGGATCTAACTTTCAATGTGTAGTAATTTATATTCTACTGATAAAGTTCTGCAATTTGTATTAAAAAACATATCTACCTTACTTTGTTTTTGAATGTCCACTGCCAACATCCATAATGACCTGAGGGATGCATGAAATCCCCCACCTTACTATCTGACATGAGGCCTGACATATTTGTGTGCATGCATGTCCTGTATATTCACAACCCTTCTACCACACTGCAGTTAAATCCCTATAAAACCCCTATAAGCTTACAAAAAGTACAGTGTAACCTCCTGTCACATGCATGTACTACATCTCTTCATTACTACCCTGTGTGTCCATAAATGTTCAGCATAATTATTGTACAGCAATCATTGCATTACATTTTGTGAGACACCATTTCATAGTTTATTTAGGTTGTTATAGTAACAGGTTAGGATTAATGCATCATATCCTTCATGACACATGACAGTACCCAAAACTCAGTTGAGTGTCATATGACTTCACTGTTAATAATTACTATGATTTGCTCAGTATAGATGCTGCTCTTTCACATATGTTGATACCTTTAGACATCTCTGTGCAAGCATGACTAGCAATGATAAAGGCACATTTGTACTGCACTTCGGTACTGCATATTGTTCTGGTAATTTCATGTCACTTACTGCAGATCTGTCCTCTATTTGTGTTCATTGCATGGCTGTACAATATGACAGCACACCTATAGAAAAAATATAATAGAGAGGATATGCCCGACATTTGCGGTCTGAGTAAGAAAGAGCTGCACCAGATGATAAGAAGCCTGGATTATCATGCACTGTAGTTCTATTGGACCACTTAGATCACCATCCACCACTTGAATAATGATATGAGGCACCATCTGAGGAAAGTTGTGACAGACATGTTTCTTACCCAGATGCAGAGGATGATGAGTAACTTTTTTCTAGAAGATGTCATTGTCCATGAGCAACACCTTTAGGGAGATCATCAAGGAGTTAATCTGAGAGCTTCATCTCAACCAGGAAGGTTATTTTCCTGCCTATGATTGCAGCATAGTTTACATTTGTTATTGTCACAATATATATATATATATATATATATATATATATATATATATATATATATATATATATATATATATGTGCACATTACTCTATCTGTTCTTATACTGTGCCATAGGAATTGTATCCTTTCACATGTTAGCATGTGCTATTTCTGCCTATGACATGACAGCTTCTTCTTCTATGTAGAACATTTCACACTGTCAGTCATATGTACCACCAACAGTTGTCTTGTAAAATATATGTTGTCCTTTGGATTCATCTTCTTTGACATTATGTATTGCAGGCACATATGCTATATTAATCTACTCTGGGAGTTTGAAATACATCAGCAGTGGTTGCTAATGATATCTACAGGAATACAGTAATACTACACATGTATGCTTCTCAGTACTAAGTTGTATGAGGTCCACTATGGTCATAGCTCACCACAGTGGCGTATTTTCAACCTTCAATCCCTCCTGTGTTGGAATTCCAGTCATATACACAGTGTATGTGCAGCTATGGAATGAAAATGCTGCTAGGGTGTGACATGTGTCCGCCTTCTCTTACAGTGCTTTGCATACTCTGTGCAAACATATTTGACTTTCTTGTAGTGTTGTTATAATATCATATGCACCTGTGTTAATGACCATTCTTCGCATGGACATTTCCTTCCCTTTCTTGCAGTGAGTCTCTTTTTTGTTTCGCATGCACAGCAGGGAGTAATACTTCTCCTGTGGATGTTGTGCTAATATATGCATCAGTGATATGTGAACCACATATATGCAAAATTCCTGCACCTTTGTTTTTTTTAAAGATGCATCTGACTTATGCATTGTATCACAACACTGTGTTGTTCTTCTACAAGGTCGCATTCTTTTCAATTTGGGGCATTCTGAGTTGTTGCACAGTGCCATGTTACAGGTACATATCAGCTTAACATGACTGTGTCTATGTGTGACTCCAATGACTACTGTTGGGTTGCAGTATTACAATGCCTCTTCATTGTTACACTCATATTCATGTTTGCATAGTATTTCAGGCCCATACTTCTAGATATTGTTATTCATGAGTTACATTGTAACTTTTCTTCTCAATGCAACTTGCACCTGTTGACATTTATCATCATACTACAGTCTTAATTTTCTGCGTGACACATTCACATGTGTGATACACTCATACCAAGGCCACATGCTGTTATTTATGTTGTGCAAGTACTATACACAGCATTAGGATACGCCATTCTGTTTCTGCATATGCATTTCCATATTTCGTTTTCCTAGTATGTGCAGAATTTACACATCATATTTTTGCAGCCATGACATCTGCTTTCATGGGTTTGCATGACAGCACATATGGACTTTTACAATACTATTTTATTGTTGGTTAATGCCACCTTTGTTCATTCAGTGATTGCAGCTGTTGTACAGTACTGTGTCTTTTTGGAATATACATCTGCTTTAATTTCAATACATGTCCATTTTACATGCAGTGACCATTTCCTGTGACATATGTGTCACTGGTTAGCTGATTGTACTCAGCACTTTCTCCATGTGTTGAGTAACTGAAGACATTGCCACATGGATGTGTGGTCTTCTGCTGCAAATGTCACAGTACTTCTTATTACATATGCACATGCTTTACAATGGCTATTGTGCATTATAAATGTAGCATACACAACTAGTAACATTCCAACACCAACATAATTGCTTTTGCAATGATATATGGCAGAATGCATTGGTGGCCTGACATAACTAGCCTGCAGAGATACAGTGTTGTACTTGGAGATTATATTTCTACAGGTAGCAGATACTTGTTTACACCATTCTTGCTGTAGAATGATATCAGTGTATGTTCCCTGTGCGCATGAAGAATGTGACTTAATTTGGCTTACATGTACATAGTCCTAAGTTTGTGGTGTTATAGGTGAATTACCACTTTTGCGATGTTGAACTATCCTGCTAGGGTCACAGTAGGCCAACTTCACCATATAGATTTATTTAGTTACTTATTTATTTGAAATTTGTTTGCCAGGATGGTCCACTGGATCGAAAAAGCCCATTTTCAATGGTGTCCTGGGGAGAAAAGCTCCATAGATACAATGTATAAAATAACAGGTTGTTATAGTACAAGAAGAGTACATGAAAACAAAGTATTTGATGATACAATTTAGAAGATAAAAACAGAACAGAACTCACCAAGGCTTTCAACACCATCCCCCATTCTGGAATTATAGCTAAACTCACTAAACTAGGTCTAAATCCCTACATCACAAGATGGGTTGCCAACTGGCTCACTGACAGAACCCACACTGTAAAAGTTGCAGACTCCAAATCTGACCTCAAAGCATTGACAAGTGGAGTACCACAGGGTTCCATCCTGGGACCTCTCCTGTTTGTTATCTACTTTTCTGAAGTACAGGCTAACACAGAAGGCCTCTGGCTAATGAAGTTCACAGATGACTGCAAACTAGGAGCCATAGTCAAATCCCCAAATGATGTGGACATCCTATAGAAGGGCCTTGCTGAGACAGATGCTAGGTGTCAGAGCCATGACCTCAAGCTCAATGCCAGAAAGTGCAGTGTCATTGCCTTTGGTAAAAACTCTGTACCCATGAACTACCACATAGGCAGCACTCTACTTAACACCGAATGTGTGATAAGAGACCTTGGGACCCAGGTGGACAGTAGTCTCTCCTCTGATAGTCACATCGCCACAGTAGTCTGGAAGTCCTTCTACATGGCACACCTCATCATAAAAGGGTTTTCATCCAGGAAAAAAGAGGTCATTGTTCCTCTCTACTCGACACTCATTAGACCCATTATAGAGTACAATGTCCCTTTTGGAATGTACCTCACAAGACATCTGCAGCAGCTGGAAAGGCCACAGAAGTACATCACAAAGAGGATTACTGGCCTCAAACAAATGCCCTACACTGACCACCTCAAAAAACTCCAGCTTTACTCTGTAGCATATCACCTACTCCGAGGTGATCTCTGCCTAACATGTAAGGCTATGTCAAACCCAGAGCTGTTGGACATGCTACACCTAAAAAATCCCAATCCCTCCAAGCTACATGCTCTAGGGACCTAAACCTTGTCACCACAATAAACAGGACATGCTGGAGGGATAGATTCCTGTCCCAGAGACTTCTCACACTCTGGAACAGGCTAGCCTTCTATGTCAAGCAAAGTTCTTCATTAGCACTCTTCAAGAAAAATCTTGATGAGTAGATGGGAAATAGGAAATACACCCCGGGGATCACTTCTGTGTCTCCGCTCGACAGTAGCAGAGGAACATAACTTTCTTTGGTGGCATAAGCCAGGGAACCTTGTTGGCTAGGCTTACATAGGCCTTGGGGCTTATAGCCTAGTACCTACCTATGAACCTAGGAAATTATATAACAATTGGTAAAAGTTTACAAATATATAGTCACTATCATTGATAACATAGATGTTAAGTCTATTACAATAGTAAGTAGGTATTTACAAGTCAATTACAACTAAAGTAGCTATTTACAAATATGTATGTTCCCACAGGGGAAATATGATCATTGTGGGGGGGATATGTAGGTTAAATGAGGTAAGGGAGAGATGAGTTAGGGAAAGTAGTTTCAAAGGAAAATGCAGAGGTAGATATTTGAGTTAGGATAAAAGGAGAAAGGGAGAAGGGGTAGGGAATAAGCTAGCTGCTGGGGACGTTATGCAGGATGGGAACATGAGCATTCCCAGAGAGATCCTAGGTGTGAGTGGAGTAGAGTTTTAAAGGTGGAGGGACCACTGGTGAAGCAAATATGAGGTAGGAGGGAGTTCCAGAGAAGTGCTAAGGAAAAAGAGAGTAGAGGTTTGCCTGCTGGATGGGCAGGTCTGTGAAGTTTAATCAGATTTTAAGTATTGGTTCTTAGGAGTCTTTTGGGTAGGTGCATTGTAAAGGTTGAGGCAAGGGAGGGGCAGAGAGAGGGACTGAAGATGAGTTTTTGAGAATAAATTAGTTGAGTGTAGATAAGATAGTTGGACAGCTCTAGCCAATTTAGTTTGTGGAGGGCAATACAATGAGTGGAGGATCTGTGTCCAGTGGTGAATTTGGCGATTTTGTTGTAGCAGGAAGAGAGTTTTGTTTTAATAGAAGATTGTAAGTTGGTTAGGAGTGGGGCACCATAAAGGAGAGAAGGGATGAGATATGTGGTAGAGAAAAGGAATCTAGTAGATGGAGTGAAGTAGCGAATGTGGCGGTAGAACATACCAAGTTTCTGGTGTATTTTTTTAATATTTGTTTGTATATGGGTATCAAATTTAAGCTGATTGTCAATGAGAACTCCTAACAGTTTTGCATTGGATACTATTTCAAGTGAAGTGTTATTCTGACTGGTGATGGAAAATTAATTTTTGTTGATAATTGTGGTTTTGGAAGGGATGAATATTATGAGTTTAGTTTTTGATGCATTGAGTGCCAGGTGGTTATCTAACATCCATTGTTCAGTGGATGAGAAGGCATCTTGGGTTAATTTTATGAGGGTGGGAGTGGAGTTAGCAGAACAGATAATTTTGAATCATCTGTGTATTGGATGATTTTTGCATTAGAGATGGTGTGGTGGAAGTCATTTATAAAAATATTGAACAATAGGGGACCTAATATGATACCCTGGGGAACACCAGTGGGAGTGTTGAGGAATGGGGAAATGGCTTTCTTCCATTTGACTGCTTGTTGCCTATTGGAAAGGTAACTGGTAAACCAGTTAATAGAAGAGGGTGATAGATTTAGATTAGAGAATTTGGTTAGGAGAAGGTTGTGAGAGATGGTATGAAATCCTTAGAAAGGTCTAGAAGGAGGATGGATACAATACAGCCAGATTCGAGGGCTTTGTTCACAGGTTCAAGGAAGGAGAGTAGTGTGGTAGTAGTGCTGTGACAAGGCCTGAATCCATGTTGTGTGGGGATTAGCAGGTGATTGTCAATGAGATAGGGTAAGAATTGTAGGTGGATACACTTTTCAAGTAGTTTGGAGAGGGGAGATAAGATGGTGATAGATCTAAATTTGGGGGTGATATTGTTTCCTTCTTTGTGCAGGGGAATAATAAAGGCTTTTTTTCCAGAGTTGGGGTACATAGCCTTTTTGGATTGACTGGTTTATAAGAATACTGATAGGGAAGGCAATGGCTTCTTCAGCTATCTTTAGGAAGAAGGAAAGGATAGTGTCAGGGGCATTGGAGCATGGTTTTAATTTCTGAAGGAATTTTTTTATAGTTGATATTGGGATGGCTTTCAGAGAGAAGAGAGGAAGCTGGGAGGTGGAAGTACTTGAGGAGGAGGAGATAATGGAAGGTGTAGCTGAGTAACTAGGATTATTTGTGAAGGATGATGTTACTTTGGTTATGTAGTCGATGAAGTAACTGTTAAATTGGGAGGCTAAATCGATACTGGCAGCATTATGATCAGAGCAAGGATTTTCCTTTCTGCCTGGGTTAAAGAGGGTGGTGATACTATCATAAATTTTTTAGGGTTAGTCTTATGGTTGTTTTGGAGTGTGGTATAATAGGATTTGCTATCTGAAGTGATGAACTTTTAAACTCTGTTGCGGAGTATTTTGTATTCATTTAGGGTGACAAGGATTTTATTTTTATGGTGGTGTTTCAAGGCTTTATCATGGAGGTGCATGACAGCTAAGGTGTCTTTACCTAACCAGGGGATGGTGTTGCTTTTAATTCTTTTAGTTTTCAAGGGGGCAAAGGTGTCTAAAAGGTTTAGAAATGTTGTATTAAAGTAGGTGATGGCATCACTCAATCTCCACACAGTGAGGTGGGCACACGGAGGTGGCAGAACACCAGAGAAAAACGTTTACTTTTAACAAATTTAGCTATGTGAGCTGTCCCAACTAAAATTAAGGGACAACAAACATGATACCTTGCCATGTCTGTATGCCTATATGTAGTCCATGATTCACAGCTGCTCCATGATGGTACCAGAACATCTCCACCTGCGTGAAACAGTCTTACCTCCCTCCATGTGCTGCTTGCAGCACCATGTTTCTTTTCCAGGTGGAGCTGTTGCTTCACAATTCTACCCATAGATTTACACTAGCTGTTCTACTGCTTTGTTGTTTTATATTGGTATGTTTTGCAGTGTAAATCTCTAAACAGGAGAATTGTGAAACTGATTCTCCTTTAGGAATTGAGAGTAGGACTCAGCCAGTGCCAAACATCATTTGTTAAATGGGGAGTAGCACAGACCTTTGTTTTAGACATGTAGGTGGGGTAACTGCTTGGTATTGAATGTTACAGCACATGCATCTGCTTTTGAAGCCTTTTTTCTGGCATCTGTTTTTTCCTTGGGGGGGGGGGAATATATATATATATGTATGTATGTGTATATATATATATATATATATATATATGTATGTATATATATATATATATATATATATATATATATATATATATATAAGTATAGATATAGATATATGGATACCATTCAGAAGCATAAGTTTTCAGAAACTCGAAATTCATAAGGTCGAGACCATATGATCGACTTTCTGAAAACAAAAAAAAATCTATCTTTTTTTCTACATTTTTGCAGTGGGGCAACCCCCCTGCACCCCCATGATGGGATCTGAGCTCTCCATATATATATATATATATATATATATATATATATATATATATATATATATATATATATATACATATATATATATATATATATATATATAAATATGTGTGTTTGTGTCAGAACTGAAACATGCATTGATAGGATGGCAAACCAATGACACTAAAAAAAGAGTAAAATTCTTGAAGCCGTTACTTTGAATGAAAAAGAAAATTTTGGTTCTGAAGAAAAGTTTAATAAAGCATGGACTTGCATTCCACCACATTGTGAATAAGTAAGAAATGTGTATATTATTAAAGAAATCCATCTTAAATCACTGTGTAAGGCATTTGTTTTAACAATCATTTAATGTTTCTTCCCCCTCAGACTTTGAATATATATCAGAACAAACTCCAGAGTAATTCAAAGTTGACATAGCCCTTAAAAATATTGTGCAAAACCTTAAAAACAAAAATTGTGCACAGCAACTATGAAGAAATAACTCATCTCATTGAAAATTACTTGACTAACATATTACTTTTAAAAAAGTTTTTACATTTGAAAAGCACAAACTGCAATTTTTCTTTGTCATATGAACAATACATGAGCTTTCTGTAATTTCTGTACTAATGAAATGAAAATTCAAAATTGGCTAAGATCGAAATGATAATTGTATATTATGGAGAATGTGTCTTGAACTTCTTTGCCCTGATGTGCATTCAGTATTTAATAATTATGACAGCCATATTAGTAATGAGAAAAAAAAATAACACAACTTCGCAGTATCTAATTTATTTTTACTGCTCTGGCATACTTCATAAATCTGCCTATTGTTTGTAAAAATATGTAATTTTTAGTAGGCTTCCTGTGCTTATTGGAACCAAGTAAAGACATGCTATGAGCAATAAACATAATCCCTTTTTAAAATACATTCAGAACAAAATGCAGATTGGTAAAATATATTTTAATAGTGAAGAAGCTACCAGTTGAGTTCAGCATGTTTCACTGCATAATTGATGTTGGGGATATTAAATGTAATAAAGGGATAAACTATCCATGGGATTCAGTAAACTCCATTTAGGCTTCGCGTGAAGACTATATGGAGTTTACATGTATGCATGGTGAGCAGCTGCACTAGTTATATATTCAAGCCATGCACCATGTTTGAATGTAAACAAGTGTGGTTCTGTGGATAGTAGCAGTATTGCCAGCCAGCAAACCATGTAAAGTGACATGCATAGCAGCAGATATCTAGAGCTGTTTACCTATGGACAAACTAGGTCTGTAGGATTGTGTGGAATATCACAATAATCACGAGGGTTAATAATATAACAATGGATATGATCCAAACACATTACAGGACAATGTATACAGTGCAGAGTACTGTGTAATCCTCTTTCAGGCATTCTGAACAAAAACAGAATAAATGATCCGTAACGGTACATGGACTGCCATTTAAAATAAACATTCAGGAGAAGTGTGTGTACTGAATAGGGACAGACAGATGATTTGTAGGAATGAACACAGAGAAAGAGGACAGGTGAAACATCATAATGTACAGCAGATTAGGGCAGATTAGGGCATATAAATGGAAGAAAGTTGTAGCAGAAACACTAATCACATATTGGCATGGGACAGTACAGACTGCACAGTGAAAATGTATATAATCTGACTGTCAGACAAGGTGACATAACAATGGAGAAGATGTCTTTGAGATATAAGCATCCTGACACGAACAATGGAGAAGACATCTATCAAGGATGTTATATACAATTGGGGTTAGAGGCATATTGTAAAGCTTTGTAAATTTATTTGCCTGAATATGACTATAATGTCAGAAGAGATCTCCAACAAGTGGGACAAAGTTACAGGCTCATGGACAACAGTAAAAACAGAAGCATGCACAATCATGGATGAAATCAGAATAATACCAGCAGTAATCCCATGTCTCTGACATAACATATGTGATTCTGAGTAATCATAGATTGGTCTGCATGAATACACTTGTACAACTATTATGACATGTCAGCAATCTATGAGGGTAATCAAGCACACCATCCTGACACTGTAACATCTGCTGGAGGTGTTAGGAGGGAAATTGGTATACATGTATGCAACATTATGATCAGTTCAGGCTAGTTGACTGGTGTGCATGGCATATATATGGGATAATCCACACTGTCACGAATGTAACCCATGCCATCAATGTTGTCAAACAGCTATGTATGTACTGTGTGCATCACAAGAACAGGTATCACACATGCATCTGGTATAACACCTTGATGGGGGTTCCCCATCTTCAGACAGGCATGTTTACAGAACAAAAAGAATACATAGGCGTGACCGACAAAATGTGTGGGAGCTCACTGTGGCAAAGGTGGTACATGTCAGTTACACATCACTGGAAGATGTGTAGAGAGGTACATGATTAAGAGTGCATTGTACTCATTTATTGGTGTAATGAAGGCTGTGAAGTATGGAAGTATTATGGCCTTTGAGGTGGATGTCCTGCAAGTTCTCAGGAGTTGTGTTACATACAAGGGAGTAGTCACCGCTGTGGATACATGCTTGTGATCATTCCACGTGCCATCTACCCCAGGTCACAGGTCACATACCACTTCATCTGCTCATGTCTATATTATGATTGGGTTGTGTATTTGTTTTCATAATGTAACAAATCTCCCAATGTTTTTTTTTTCATCTCATGTGTTGTCATGGCTGTGGCATCAGTCATTGGCGTGTGTTGATACTGTCTGTATTATACTAATATCACAACTGGAGTCAATGATTGCCCACAATCTGTAGTCCTCCAGACAGCTGTTTGGACACAGAATGTGTATGTCATTCTTGATATATGTGACTTAAATAATGGACAGGAAAGGGCCTAGCAGGTACCCCTGATGTATGAACCTGATCAATGGACTCCAGATATAGGTAACTTCACACAGTTCAACATATCTAGATGCAACATATGTGATCCAGTGATCTACCCACTTGGTGATATTGGTATGTATGTCAACTTCTGACAGTGTTAAGTAAATATCTCAGTGTGGATTTGTGTCAGATGCCTTGGCCTGGTCATGTTCTACAGGATGATAGTGCTGCTATCATGTATGCCCTCAATAACCTTCTTGAGGGCATCTAACAGATGTAACAGACATGGATGTAGCATTAACAACTCACACATGTCTTTTGCACACAGCCAGGATATTACCATTGTCCATTTAGAAAAAGTCCATGATTACATGTTAGTCTACTTCACAGATGAGGAGAGTCAGGATATGACTATACATGCATATACCAGGTGCTGTTCCCCCTCAACTCAGATGGATGCATGCTAATATACACCCTTCTGTGGGAACATATTTCACTGGATGGTGTGGTGAAGTGTAGATCTGACCATGTCAGGTAGGCGTCTTCTCTGAGGTATAATCTCGTAGATATGTGATGTTTTCACAGCCTATTTATTCTGTGTGATAGGTCTATATGAAGGTAAGACAATGCATCCAGCCTATCTTGATCTGGTGTAGGGTTTTGACACAATCCCCCACTCAGGTGTCATTGAGAAGCACTCCCATCTGGGGATTAACCTTTACATCATGAGATGGTTAACTGATTGGCTCACTGACAGAACACATACTGTGAATGTTGGTGAATCAATCTCTACCAGTACAGTTATCACCAGGCTAACGTATATGGCCTTTTCCTTATCAGGTTTGCTTATTGTTGCATACTGCATGCAATCATTGAATCCAGCAATGATATTGACATATTACAGGAGGGACTAACACAGAAAAATGATTGGTGCCAAAGCCACATGGTCTACAAATAAATGCAATAATGTGTCATTGTTTTTGCCTTTACAAAGTGGAATTACCAGCTAATTACAGCATTGACAACAGCCCCTATGGTCAAACTCAGTGGTGCAAGATCTGGGAACACATGTAGACAGCAATATAAACTTCAACCGCCAAGTTTTCACAGTGCTATGGAAAGGCTACATCAGGCAACTCATAAGTCAGACCATTGTATCCAGATCTGAGGATGTTATAATGGCACTGCACTCGACCCTCATCAGCACACTAAAAGAGTATAATGCTTCATTTTGCATGTGCCTCACCAGATACCTGCAGCAGGTGGAAAGACCATGGGGGTCTCTCACCAAGATAATACGGGGCCTACAAACCATGCCATGGTGTACGTGGATAGACTGAAAGCCTTGTCACTGCAATCTGTATCATATAGGATGATTTGACTTGTGCCTGGCCTACAGGCTAGCCTCTGACCTTGCCCTGATGGAAATAATGCACATCCACAAATCAGCTATAGCTGATGACATCAGCAGAGTCTAGTGAGAGGAAGATGGTAATAGCAATTTTCCACATGCTGATGTAAAATGATGTTGTCAAGCAAGTGCATAAACACGCACACCAGGCAACTGCAGTGAGCATGGAATTCCTATCTATCTTCATCAACCAGGAAACTCAATATTTAATTCAAGAGGCATAGCATAAGTCTACTTGGAGATGGTCAGACAACACTTCATATGTGATGATATCAGCAGTGTCTGGTAAGGAAAAACAGCAATAGCAGTGTCCCACCTACTGGTGTAAATACTCTTTCTAATGTCAAGCAAATGCACAAGCACACCTCAGTTGACTGCAGTGAGAACAGAACCCCTAACTCACTAAGTACAATGACTAGAGAACTCTGCATTTAATGCAAGTGCCACAGCATAAGTCTGACTTAGAGTGTGGCAAACAACACTTTATAGGTGATGACGTCAGCAGTGTCTGGTGGGGAGAAGATGGTAATAGCAGTGCCCTACATTCTGGAGTAAAATGCTCTCTCTATTGTCAAGCAAGTGCACAAACACACACAGGCATGCACACACACACACACACACACACACACACACACACACACACACACACACACACACACACACACACACACACACACACACACACACACACACACACCAGATAACTGCAGTGAGAATGGAACTCCCACCTATCTTCACCAACCAGAGAACTCTATGTTTAATTCAAGAGGCACAGCATGAATCTAACATGGAGATGGTCAGACAGCACTTTATGGATGATGATATAAGCAGTGTCTTGTAAGGAAAAGATGGCAATAGCTGTGTCCCACATGCTGGTGTTAAATGATCTTTCTAATGTCAAGCAAGTGCACAAACACACAAACACACCTCAGATGACTGCAGTGAGAACTGAACCCCTACCTCTGTAAGTACACTGACTAGAGAACTCTGCATATACTGCAAGTGCCACAGCATAAGTCTGACATGGAGAGTGGCAGACAACACCTTATAGATGATGACATCAGCAGTGTCAGGTGGGGAGAAGATGGTAATAGAAGTGCTCCCATTCTGGTGTAAAATGCTCTTTCTATTGTCAAGCAAGTGCACAAATACACAGAGACACACAGACGCACACCCTAGATTAGAACCTCTAGCTAACTAAGTACATAGACTAGGGAAATAAGTATGTTATGCAAGCACCATGGCATGAGTCTAATGTTTATAAGGCTGTGTAACAGCTTATAGTAGATGACATCAGCAGTGGATGCTGGAGAGAAGATTTTGGGAGGCCTGCATGAAATAGATGTTTAGGCATGTGCAATTATCAAAATATTGGAAATCCATGGGACTGGAGTGGTAATTGCAGGATTCACACTTATACTCTTCTCACTAGATAGACAAACACAGACCTCTCAGTTAACTACAGTGAGATTAGAACCCCTACTTATGTGCACAGACTAGAGGACTCAGTATTTTACACAAGTGCCTTGGTACAAGTTTGACCTTTACAAAGCTGCAGGACAACTTATAGTGGATAACATCAGCAGTGGATATTGGACAGAAGATGTTGGGAGGCCTGCATGAAGTGGATGTGTGACATGTGCAAATGTCAAAATATTGGCAATCCATGGGATTGGAGTGGTAACCCCAGGATACACAATTATACTTTTCTGACTAGACACACACACACACACACACACACACACACACACACACACACACACACACACACACACACACACACACACACACACACACACACCATTTGAATGCAGTGATAACAGGGCCCCTACTTTTCTAACTACACCAACTAAAAAACTCAGTACTTTACACAAGCACCATGGCACAAGTCTGCCTTTTACAAGGCTGCAGAAAAAATTCTAATGGATGAATCAGAAGAGGATGCTGGAGAGAAAATGTAGGGAGGCCTGCATGATATGGATAGCTAGCCATGCCCAACTGTGAAGATGTTAAAGTTCTGCATTTTACCGGATTGATGAGTGTTCAATGTATAGTATTTGGTGACTGTGTTTCCAATGTGCAGGTATACTTTAAGAGACAGCTTTACAAACTATATGCACGCAGGTGTCCCCATTGCTACAAGTACTGGAAAATCTGAATGTGTGTTGCCATTATAAAGATGTTCCTGATATATATAAGACAACATTTTTTTTATTTATTTCTGTAGTGTAGTTGATATGTTTGCTAACAAGTACTGAGACACCAATTCTGCATTGAATGGGGAAGGTAACAGATGGCTGCATTGCAAATATGTGTTATTTTCTTAGATAGTGCCTTTATTTTGTTTGTATTTCCACATGTAGTTTAATGACATGAACACTAAATGGACAGTAAACAAAAGTAATGTATTGTATTGCCCACTTTGCATAGCATACTACCAAACAGTTGGTTTGCACAGTCAATGGCAAAGTGATGATCATGTGAGATACACATTTCTACTGTTTTCCCTGTTGGCGCATAGTTAAGTGATGTACAAATGTGAGCCTAGTTGCTAACATTCTGAGAGTTCTTAGTACTGAGTGTATGAAACACACTTGCTGCTTAGC
The DNA here is from genome assembly GCF_019279795.1 of Protopterus annectens. Taxonomy (NCBI): domain Eukaryota; kingdom Metazoa; phylum Chordata; order Ceratodontiformes; family Protopteridae; genus Protopterus; species Protopterus annectens. Next base: position 128,183,847 of record NC_056736.1, read on the forward strand.
TGACTCTGTGGCAGCAGGTTTAAATGCAGTGATGCATGTATTTTGAAGCCCAGATGATATAGTGTTTGAATCCAGGTGTATGTGGCACTTTTAAATAAGTAGTGATAATGCAATGAAATAATTCTTCATACTATATTCACTGTGTGTTAGTGTGTCTTAATGTAGTGCAGCATCTTTAAGTAGCATTCAATGGAGGTAACATCACTATTGAAGATCCATTCACCGTCACTTGGCATTGATGCATGATGCCAAACTCCACACAAGCATAGTGGCCAAAATGTGAAGGGCTCCATTGTTTTCTTGTGTGTTGTGTGTGATTCTATTTTTGACCAGATTATAGGTGTTAAAATGGAGTAGATAGATAAGTGGTGAAATGGGAGGTAAGCAGGGGGAAGAACAAAGGGGAAACAATATAGGAATGTGTAGGACGGAGGTAGGAAAGAACCATAAATATCCATTTTTTCAACAGTGAAAAATGAAAATATGTATAGAATATTAGCTGAATTTGGAATGTCACCTCCACAAAGAAGGGTGACAACACAATCATGTTGTATAGCCAATTGGACTAAATCAAGTGTGTCAAGAAGACATGTGAAGGGGAGAGCTATGTATGGGACAGCTTTTTTTTTCTTGTGGGACAGGTGCCCACTATTTTTTCCTTCAGTAAGGGGGGGGTGCTGGGTAAGGGATGTTGGTATTTGTGGATCAGGTAAGTTAAGTAGATAAGGAAGCAAATGCAAGCAAACAGAACAAACAAGACAAGACACAGGGATGGTGAGGGACACAAAAGATTGGGAACACCATGATTGGGGTGAGGGAGGGGAAACACAAGGCCATGCTCATCATACATGGGGACAGGGACAATTAAGTCCTCAGCCATAGGACTGTCTTCACTGTCTCCTTACTCCACTGGCTGCTGGAGTCCTTGACATCTCCTCCTCCTATTGGCCATGAGGGAGAGCAACCTCTCCATCCAGTATAGGCATACACCAATGGTGTTATGCATGAACCTATGCACCAACCCTGGCATCTCCTGGTGGATGAGGAAATCCCTACTTCTGCCAGTACTCACAGAGGGTACCACAGCATTAGCTGCCAGGGCAGTGCTACCTGAGGGAGCAGGTAGTGCAGGGGCAGCAGAGGCAGTACTGCCAGGTTAGGTCCCGCATGTACTGTGTGCCTGTGCTAGAGCCAGTGGAGTGGGGGCAGGCTGAGCCACTGGGGTTGGCCTACCTCCCTGTGCTGTGAAGCATTTAGTGATTTGGTAGAGATAGATGACATGGAGACATTTTGATGCCACATAATAAAAAAATAAATAAAGAGAGAGAGATAAGGGTTGGGGTGAAAGAAAAAAAAAGAGTTAAAATTATACAACCATATGTGACATACAATGCATTATCACAATAATACAACTATTTTATCTGTAGTTTTACATTTAAGTATACTTCCTAACAACTACAAACTATAATTACATATTGCTCAAAGTAATCATTGCAATGTCCATATATTGCACATTTGCTTGGTCCAATTATGCAGATTGAAGTTAACAGTAGGAAATTTATGGCAATTGGGTACAATTTAATTTCTGTAATGTTATCAAAGTACTGTTCTATTTGATGCTTGTTACTCATGGTATTTGAACCCACAACATCTGACTACAGTCTTACACTTGACTCCTAAGCTGGTTTGTGCTACAGACTGGTGCATGCATACTTCGTTTTACAGTTAGGATATACATGCTTACTTTGCTACTACTGCTTAGAAAAGAAAACTTTTTTTTTAATTTTTAAAGCTACGATAGTACTTCTCTTGTGCTGCATACATACCACTTGCTTCCCTCAGCATCTTTAGATGCTAAGCATGAGCTTGCCTATTCTCATCTGCTTCAGAATTAGACTGTGAAAAGAAAAGAGCATGATGCATACCAATCTTGCCTATATTTAGCTTTCTATGTATTATAAATTCTCTTTATTAGCATACTTACACAACTGTGAGATGTTGCTAGTCCTGAGCTCATCTAACTACTGGTTGAGTGTGTCCCTCTTGTGCCTTTTTAGGTCATTAATGTGGTGCCTACACTGTTCTCCAGTGCATGAGAGAACAGTTGATATATTCCCACTGCAAAAGCCTTGGATGTGGCACTTTACAAGGAGTTCAGTAATGATTCTGGACTCCTCAACACCCCATCTCTGTGCCCTAAAATTGGGTACTTTCCCTTCTAACACAAGACATGTCTAACCTTAATGCAATGCAATAGCAAACAATGATTTCCCATCAGTTATAGGTTCATAGGTAGGTACTAGGCTATCTGACTGAAGGCATTTATAAGCCTAGCCAGAATGTGTTGGCTTTCACCGTCCCCTTAGACTAGATCCCTGTGCCTCTGTCCAGCAGAGCCACTGAAGTGATCCCCGGGGTAAACTTTCCATTTCCCATCCACTCGTCAAGGTTTCTTTTGAAGAGTGTTAGCGAGGAGCTCTGCCTAATGTAGATTGTAATCTTGTTACAAAGCATGGGAAGTCTCTAGGACAGGAATCTATCCTGCCAGCACTTCCTATTTTTTGTTGTGGTGAGGTTTAGATCCCTAGAGCATGTGGATCGAGGGGATAAGGTTTTCTTTTAGGTGGAGCATGTCCATCAATTCTGGGTTGGACATGGCCTTGCATGTCAGGCAGAGATCACCTCTGAGTAGGCAGTATTCAATTGAGTACAGCTTGAGTTTCTTCAGTCGAGCTGCATAGGGTATCTGTTTGAGACTAGTGATCCTCTTGGTGAGGTACTTCTGTGGTTTTTCCAGCTGTTGCAGGTGTCTTGTAAGGTACATCCCAAATGGGATGTTGTACTCTATGATGGGTCTGATGAGTGATGAGTAGAGGGGCACAATGACCTCTTTTGATCTAGATGTGAACCCTTTAGTGATTAGGTGGGCCACATAGAAGGATTTTCTAACCACTTTGGCAATGTGATTATCAAAGGAGAGATTACTATCTACTTGGGTCCTCAAATCCCTTATTACATCTTCTGTATTTAGGCGACTACCACCTATGTGGTAGTTCGTGGGTACTTTGTTTTTTCTAAAGGGGATGACTATGCATATTTTGGCATTTAACTTGTGGCCATGATTTTGACAGCAGGTATCTGTCTCAGTGAGACCCTTCTGGAGGATGTTTGTGTCAGCAGAGAGTCAATTATAGCCCCTAGTTTGCAGTTGTCTGCAAACCTGGTCAGCCATAGTCCTCATATGCTTGCCTGTACCTCTGCGAAGTATATGCCAAACAGGAGGGGTCCTAGGACTGAGCCCTGGGGAATGGCACTTGTAAGTGGTTCAGAGTAGGACCTAGCTCCTGCAACTCTCACCATGTGGGTTCTGTCCATGAGCCAGTTGGCAACCCATCTTGTGATGTAGGGGTTTATGTTCAGGCTGGTGAGCTTGTCTATGATACCAGAATGGGGAATGGTGTCAAAGGCCTTTGCGAGGTCTAGGTAGGCTGTGTGGACCACCTTTCCCTCATCTATAGCTGTGGTAACTGTCTCAAAGAAGTCCACAAGATTTAGGAGGCATGATTTGCCCTTAACAAAGCCAAACTGGGTAGGGTACAGTGTTTGGAGGTTCCCAGTGTCTCTGTTAATGAGTTCCACATAATGATGCGCTCCATAGCCTTGCACACCAAGCTAGTCAGGCTTATAGGGTGATAGTTCCCAGGATCGGTTGTGGCTCCACTTTTGTGGAGCAGAATAACCATTGCTGTGCGCCACTCTATGGGCATGTAGCCTGTGGAGAGGCTGAGTTTGAACATTGTGTTTAGGTGAGGGGTTAGTTTGTCTTTGAGCTCATGTAGGACACAGCCTGGGACATCGTCCGGTTCCATTGATGCTGTGATTTTGGCTTTGGAGAGGGCTGTTTTAACCTGAATGTCTGTGATTTCAGGGCCTCTACATTTTTCTGGTATAGTTATGGTCCCTTTTGGGGGTGAGAGGGGGGTGAAGTTTGAACTGAACTTGGTGATATTGGTCTGTTTAGTGTATTTTGTGCCATTCTGCAATATCTCCAAGCAGATCTGAGCATTGCTACTTAGATTCTTGACATAGCTAAAGAATGCCTTGTGGTTATCTTTGGAGTCCTTGGCAATTTTTCTTTCAAAGCTCGGATTGGATGATTTTATGAGGGATTGTAGTTTCTTGCTAATACTGATCAGGGTGTCTTTCTTTCTTGGGATTTTACTCTTGTCTGTACTAGTTTCCTCTTTCTATTGTATAGCTTGTTTATGGCAGGGGTCCACCAAACTGGTTTCCTTTTCTTGGAGGAGTGAGTCTTGGTTTTGCTTGGGATAGCACTTTCCATGCATTCTTGTAGGTGCCCATAGAATGCATTAGGAAAGGATTTTGTAGCTTGGACATTATAGTCTTTTATCATGGGGGGTTTGAAACCTTTCACCTTGGTCTTAAGTAACATGGTTTGCTTTTGAAAAGTTTTTCATGATGGTTTCCTTGTCTGGGGGTGGGGGTGGAATGTGGATATCCAAAGTGATTTGCTTATGGTCAGATCTAACCAGTGAGGGGTTGACTTCTGGTGTGGAACACCGGTCACCCATATTGGTGATGACCAAGTCCAATATGGTGTCACCTCTGGTAGGAGTGTTGAATAGTTGATCCAGGGCATTTGAGTTTATAAATTCTAAGAGATGTTGGACAAGGGAGTTAGTACTTGTGTAGTTCTCCCAGTTAATGTTGGGGTAATTGAAATCACCCAATATTAGGGTGTTTGGTAGGACCTTTATGTTCCCCAGTGTTTCCAGAAATGCAAAATGGGGGTCCTGGGACATGGTGGGTGATCTGTAGCAAGCTACAATTTGAATTGCAGTTTTGCCTATTGTTAGCAGCACGTGGATGATCTTTCACGCATTGTGCTGTGCCACTAACCTGGTGGTGTGGGTATACTTTGATGAATATGGATACGCCCCCACCTTTTGTATTTCGGTCCAGGTTCTGTGGCCAAAATGTATGGTATGAGTTGTAGCCTGGTAGTGCTGGGGGGCTCTCTGGAGCCTTAAACCAGGTTTATGTTACTGCACATATATCAATTTTCGCCATACTGAGGAGTGCCTCGAGTGCATGCATTTTGAGGTTTAGACTTCTGGCATTGAGTAGCATTACCCTCAGTTTTTTGTTACTTTTGCTATTTACGATGGTGGGTTTGTCTTTTGAGCCTTGCCTAAAAAAGGCAATATGGGGGTGGCAAGAGCCTTGGCCAGTATTCAAAAGCCTAAGGGTGACAGGTGCAAGCCGTCTCTAGCAAAGCAGAGTGGCTTGTCGAGCATATCATCCCAAGCGGACAGACACTGGTTCCCCTTTGAATGACACCAGAAACTTAGCCAATTGTTGAAATTTATATATATTTTTTTTCTTTATACCATAGTATCATTCTTGGTGAGGGCAGGATGCTACTCAGGGTCAGGGTCATATTGGCCTGGGCTACATGATCAGAGAGCTCTTCCATGTCTCTTTTCATGTATTCCAGGGAGGTACGGCTCAGGTCATTCACACCAACATGGACAATGACAAAGTCATATTTGTACTTGTTCTGGAGTGACCTGAGTGCTTGTGTTATGTGGCGGATCCTGGTACCCGACAGGCAGCTAACAGTAACCTTCTCCTTATTCAGCCTAGTTAGTGCAACGTCAGTGTGCCTGACTTCAGAGTTACCTATTACTAATATGTTGGGTATGTTATTTTGCCTTAAGGGCTGTGATTGCGTGGCACACTGGTTTTGTGAAGTACATGCTTCATGGTTTGTCTTGGGGGGTGGAGGTTGCTTGGATGTCTGCTTTGGAGGTCTCTGTTGCTTTTGCAGATTTTTATTTAGAGCCTCCAAGTATGTTTTCATGTATTCATGTGTGTTTTTTCCCAGTGCTGGTTTAATGGGTCTATGTGAGACTCGTGGTGTAATGCAAGTATTTCCCTTCTCCTCTTGACTGTCTGATCCAGTCTTGGGTTGAGAGAATTTAGCCTCCAATTTGGCTATATAATTGCATCTCTTGCATGTATTAGTGTTTGGTGGTAGGAGTAGAGGGTTGCCTGTGTACATGAGGCAGTTGTAACATTGCCTCAAAATGCCCACATTCACCAGTTGGACTGGAGAGTAGACCTGAAACTGCCCTTTGGACATACCTGAATAGGTACAGTGAACTGTTTTACTGAATGGCTGGTAAGGTCAAATAGAGAGCCTTGTCTTTCTGTACAGTATTGGGGGGTCTAGTGCTAGGGTTTATAAGTGCTTGCTATGAGTTTTGAGCAAGTACCGGGCTGAGAAAATAATGGCTTGAGTGCTTAAGTTGAAAGTTTGTCTAGTTCCAAGAGAAAAATTGAAGAGGAGACTTTGTGGAGCCGGGAATAGTTATACTCTAGCTAACCAGCACTGTCTGGCGTGCAAAACTGGACAAATGCGTTTTTTATAGCACGGAAATGAAAGAGATAGTAATTAGCCCAAAATGGCCAATAAACTACTAATTTCTGTTATCACATTTACTGGAAGTGGTTCTCAGACATAGTCATGAACTATTTTTAAATACAGATGACAGATTGAGGTGTCAGACATAGTCCTGAACTATTTTTAAATACAGATGACAGATTGAGGTGTTAACTATGTGTGTGTGTGTGACCTGACAAGGCTGTTGTATACACATTCATTTGTGAATGAGTCTTATTTAAGCATGAAGGCCATCCAAGTCCAGATAGCAGAATTATACTTATAGAAACATGGTTGACAGTGTACCCTCAGTCATACATCTGAATCTTCAAAACACGGCAAGGGTGTCTTATCCTTCATACATATATTTATATCAGCCCCACTGCTATGCATAGTTATTGTTATTTATAATTATGCATACATTGCTGTAAGTGATGTTTAATATAATTTGAAATGGAGCAATAGTAAAAATGTCTGGGGTTTCCTGTAATGTAACCCAAGACCATATGTAAGGCACAATTACACCCGTTGCCACATGAATATTGAAATAACACTTGGATATTTTCCTGTCCATTACTATAAACTGAACTGAAACAAAAGTTAAAATATGATGCACTTCATGTATTGGAACCCAGGACCATCTGCATTACAGCCCTGCACTTACACTTGATGCCAAAGGAATAGTTAAATAACAATTAGATATTTCCCTAGTCACTGTTAACTTCTGTGTGTTAACCAGCACACAGCACCACTTACCTTGTTTGAGAGGTGCCACAACACAGTTAATATAATGTATCCAATTTGAAATTGTTGACTGTCTGCTTCCTGTCTGTTGGAGTTCAATTTCTGTAGGTGTTGGATAACCTTGTTAACCACTCACAATGTCACTTAGTAGTGTTGTGTGGTGGAAAGCAAAAACTGAAACAATGTATCATTTTTAGCACTTAGAATGTCTACACTCTGTCTACAGGTGTTCTGTCTGCTTCCTAGTGCAATACTAAGTGTCGCGCAAATGAGACAAGAAAAGCTAAACATGACATTGATTGCATTTCTCCATTTCACGTGTTTGAGCTAAGCCATGAACCATGCAAATACTGGCATTGAAAAGAAATGGAAAATTAGGAGGAAGGAAGAAAGCTATTAAATAAACAACACTACAAAATTTTTGTTGGTACACTTGAAATATGCCTGGATTTGAATTCTCACTCCAATAAACCTTATATTTATGTGTGGGTGTATATATATATATATATATATATATATATATATATATATATATATATATATGGGTCTACTTCATTTCACCTAACTTCCAATTCACTGACTCCCATTTGACTGAGACCAAATGACTAAAATTTCATTTCACTGACACTTCATTTCACTGACAGTTCATTTGACTGACAAGTATTATTAGCAAGAAAATGGAATATGCCCCCTTCCTCACTGTAGTGCGACCCTGGAGTAAGAATATATAGTTGGGGGTGGGGGGCACAGCCCCCACAGGGGGTGTGGGGTGAAGCCCCTACTTCTTTTACTAAGCAATATTATATCAAAACTTAACAATATCATACGAAATGAAGTGGGGGCTGTGCCCCACACCCCGATGTGGGGCTGTGCCCCCCAACTATATATTCTAACTCCAGGGTCGCACTACAGTGGGGAAGGGGGCATATTCCATTTTCTTGCTAATAATACTTGTCAGTGAAATGAACTGTCAGTGAAATGAAGTGTCAGTCAAATGAAATTTCAGTGAAATGGGGTCAGTGAAATGAAAGTCAGTGAATTGGAAGTTAGGTGAAATGAAGTAGACCCATATATATATATGTATATATATATATATATATATATATATATATATATATATATATATATATATATATATATATATATATATATATATATATATATATATATATATATCAGTACAAAGAAAAGCACACCAACACTCCACAAAGTAAATGTCATGCTGCTGAATGAAACAAGTAAAACAGCAATCAAAGTGGTAGCAGCAGCAACAACCATGCGGTTCTTTCCAAAGGATAACTCAGCACAAGTAGAACACAGTACAGAAAATCCAAATGGTATCAGCAGCAACAATCATGCAGCTCTTTCCAAAACACAGCTCAGCACAAGTAGAACACACTAAATAAAATCCAAAAATCAGGTTTAATGAGTGCACACAGTAGGTAAGCGCTTTCACAATACAGCTTCTTCAGACCATTGGTTGTTGCTGCTGCTACAATACAGCTTCTTCAGACCATTGGTTGTTGCTGCTGCTACCACTTTGATTGCTTATATATATATATATATATATATATATATATATATATATATATATATATATATATTTATATATATATATATAGGCCTACTTCACAAAACTGAAATCCCACTTAACCGACTTTCATAATGCTGAGATAAAAAGACCGACAATCACATAACACCAATGTCCCAACACTGACTTTCCTCTCCAAGTAAGTAACCACTTGGCCACCATGTTGAGGTTTTCCCCTTACTCCTGTGGTAGTACAATCTCAGAGTTGATATATTTAGTTAGTGGGGAGTGGGGTTGCAGCCTCCCCTCGACATGGGTGGGTTTAATTTACTTTGGTTTTAATTTATTTTTCAGACTGGCCTAGTGGTTACTTACCTGGAGTGGAAAGTTGGTGTTCAGGGACGTTGGTGATATGGGGTTGTCGGATGTTTTCTTTTGGCATTATGAAAATCAGATAAGTGGAATTTCTGTCTTGTAATGTAGACATGCATTAGCAAATGCTACTGTTATCTGTATGCACTTCTTTGAAGTTTACTGATGGCATAGGCATTTTTCTCAGGGCATTTAACTTTCTCAGATGTACTGCTTTATTAACTGTCATTACAAGTGCTAATGTTACACCTGTTTTCTCTTTACACTCTTCTATTGTTATTTCAGTGAAATGCAAATGTCCTATTTTGCCAATGCCACAGTGGTGGTAGCCTTCTAGGATGGCCCATAGACCCCTCTAGGGGAGTGCTGGTCACCGGTAGAGATGACTGGCAATTGCATAAAATTTAATGTTCTGTGGCAAATGTGTGCACATGTTTTTTGGACAGTTTATTTGATAGCACTTTTTACAGTTCACTGATGGTTTGTTAACAAAATGTGTCATTTCTCTGTTGTTTTGGGGGTGGGAGCCAAGTTTAATTTCCCAACAAAATGCTATTGTTACTCTCCTTGCTGTTGATCTAACTTTGCTTTGTGTGTGACTATAATATGTTGCAACCACATACAACATTTTTATATTTTAATATCTTGACTGTTTCTCCAGTGGATAATATTGAAAAACTACCTTTTATGTGTTATATCTAAGCAGGACTTTTATTTATGTGATATTTATGTGTTTCATGTTTTATGTCACCTAAGACTATGGCATCCAGGCATCTTGATCACTACAAACCCCCTTTCAGTGATCCTGAGAATGAAGTAATTGTCAAAGCATTTAGGTGACATGGTGCCTTTCTGCTTAAGAGAGTAAATGAGGATATGTCTGATGGAGATTTGGCAGCTGATAGTGACTGATGTAAACACCATAGTTGGCTAGAGCTGGACTTTTGATCAGATGCATCATAGGGCAACTCACATGATTTCATTGACCTGAAGAAGAACAGCTGCAGTGGCCCATGGATGGATGGCTACTGGGGTGACCTGCTACACATGCACCAATGACACCATATGAAAAGGTCCTGTCCACTGTCAGTGATACAGAGAATCTGTGGAAAGTGGACGACAGCATGTTAATTGATGCTGGTGCTGCTGTTTCAGTGTGGACATGTATGTCCCAGGATGAGCTTCAGGTAGACTTACCTATCTCAGTTAAGTACTTCTTATATAATAAAATAATGGCAGAAATACTTCGGTTCATAGGTTCATAGGTTGATACTAGGCTATCTGCCCTAGGGCATTTACAAGCCTAGCCAGAGTGTGTTTGGCTTTCACCACCCTTCTTAGATTAGTTGACTGTGCCTCTGTATAGTAAGTCACAGAAGATAGCCCATTTAAGGTTAGTTTACTATGCCTCTGTCTAGCAGTGACACAGAAGAGATCCCAGGGGTAAATTTACGATCTCCCATCCAAACGTCAAGATTCTTCTTGAAGAGGGTCATTGAGGGGCTCTGTCTGACATGGATTGGGATTTTGTTCCAGAGTGAGGGGAGCCTCTGTGATATGAATCTGCCCCTCCAGCATGTTCTATTTATTTCTGTGCTGAGGTTTAAGTCACTGGAGTGTGTAATTCTGATGGATTTGAATTTCTTGAGGTGGAGCATGTCCATTAATTCTGGGTTGGACATGGCTTTATACGTCAGGCACAGATCGCCTCTGAGTAGGTGGTAAGCAACTGAGTAGAGCTGGAGTTTCTTTAGCCTAACTGCATAGGGCATCTGTTTGAGTCCCTTGATCTTCTTGGTGAGGTACTTTTGGGGTCTTTCTAGTTGTAGCAGGTGTCGGGTAAGGTACATCCCAAATGAGGCATTGTATTCAATTATGGGCCTGATGAGTGATGAGTAGAGGGGCACAATGACCTGTCTTGATCTAGATGTGAACCCCTTTGTAATAAGGTGGGCTATATAGAATGTTTTTCTAGCCACTTTGGCAATGTGATTGTCAAAGGAGAGATTGCAATCTACTTGGGTCCCCAAATCCCTAATTACTTCTTCCGTACTTAATGGATTACCACCTATGTGGTAATTTGTGGGCACTTTGTTTTTCCCAAAGGGGATGACTATGCACTTTTTGGCATTTAGCTTTAGTCCATGGCTCTGGTACCAGTTATCCGTCTCTGTGAGACCTTTTTGGAGGATGCTTGTGTCAGCTGGCGAGTCAATTATGGCCCTAAGTTTGCAGTCATCTGCAAGCTTTGTCAGCCATATTCCTCCTGTGTTAGCCTGTACCTCAGAGAAATATATACCGAACAAGAGAGGTCCCAGGACTGAGCCTTGTGGGATGCCACTTGTAACTGGTTTAGAGTCTGACATGGCACCTGCAATTCTGACCATGTGGGTTCTATCCCTAAACCAGTTTGCAACCCATCTTGTGACATAGGGGTTGATATTTAAGCTGGTGAGCTTATTTATGATGCCTGAGTGGGGTATTGTGTCGAAGGCTTTTGCAAGGTCAAGGTAGGCTGTGTGAAGTACCTTCCCTTTGTCTATGGCCTTGGTGACTGTTTCAAAGAAATTGACCAGGTTCAAGAGGCAAGATCTGCCCTTAACAAAGACGAATTGGGTAGGATCCAGTGTTTGGAGGTTCCCAATTTCTTTGTTTATGAGTTCCATGATGATACACTCCATAGCTTTGCAGACCAGGCTAGTTAGGCTTATAGGGCGATAGTTTCCGGGGTCCATTGTGGCACCCTTTTTATGGAGTGGGACCACTGTTGCTGTACGCCATTCTTTGGGTACATATCCTGTTGTAAGGCTGAGACTGAACAATGATTTTAAGTGAGGGTTCAGTTCTTCTTGGAGCTCATGTAAAACGCAGCCCAGGACACCGTCCATTCCCATTGATGCTGTGTTTTTTGCTTTGGAGAGGGCAGCTCTCACCTGTGCATCTGTAATGTCAGGGAGGCTACACTCTGTTGGGATAGTCATTTGCTCATTTGGGGGGGGGGGCAGTTTGCACTGAACCTGTCTGCCAGGATGTTGGCAATGTCTGTGGGTTCAGTGTATTTTTTATCATTTTGCACTAACTCAGAGCATGTCTGGGAGTTTCCACCCAGGTTTCTGATATAACTAAAGAAAGCCTTGTGATTATCTTTAGCGTCTTGTGCAATTTTTCTTGCGAAGCTAGCCTTAGATGATTTTATGAGGGATCGTAGTTTCTTGCTAGTACTGATCAGAGTTGCCTTCCCTTTCAGGGATTTTGCTCTATCATGTAGTAGCTTCCTCCTTCTGTTGTACAGCTTATTTATGGCTAGGATCCACCAGACAGGTCTCCTGCCTTTGGAGGAGTGTGTCTTGATTTTATTTGGGATAGCACGATCCATGCATTCCTGTAGGTATCCATAGAATGCGTTTGTAAAGGATTCTGCGGTTTGGGCCGTATTTTCCAATGGCCCTGGGGCTTTGAAGGATTCCACCTCAGTTTTGAGAAGTGGGAAGTTTGCTTTTGAGAAATTTTTGACCGTGGTTTCCTTTGCTGGGGGTGCGGATGGGATATGGATGTCCATAGTGATTAATTTATGGTCAGATCTTACCAATGAGGGGTATACCTCTGGTATGGAACATAGAGTCCCCATGTTGGTGATGATCAGGTCCAATATGTTTTCCCCTCTTGTGGAAGTGGTGACCAGTTGTTCCATATCATTTGAGTTTATAAATTCTAGGAACTTTTGGGCTAGGGTGTTGAGGCTTGAGTAGTGCTCCTAGTCTATGTTTGGGTAGTTAAAGTCACCCAATATAATGGTGTTTGGAGAGACCGTCATATTCTCCAGTGTCTTCAGGAAAATGAGTGGGGTTCCTGAGTTTGGGAGGGTGGTATGTAGCAGGCTACAAACTGGAAGGCAGTTTTGGCCACTGTTAATTGCACATGGATGGTCTCAGATGCTTCGTGCAGTGCCACTAGCCTGGAGGTATGGGTATCTTTGATGAATATGGATACTCCCCCTCCTCTTGTGCTTTGATCCGAGTTTTGGGGCCGAAAACATGGTATGAGGTATAGCCTGGTAGTGCTGGGGTGCTCTCAGGAGCCTTGAACCAGGTTTCTGTTACTGCACAGATATCGATATTCTCCATACTGAGGAGAGCCTCGAGTGCATGCATCTTGAGGTTTAGACTTCTGGCATTGAGCAGCATTACCCTTAGTTTCTTTTTCCTTGTGTTGTCTAAGGAGGTGGGTTTGTCTTTTGAGTCTTGCCTAAAAAAGGCACTATGGGGGTGGCAAGAGCCTTGGCCAGTATTCGAAAACCCAGGGGTGACAGGTGCAAGCCATCCCTAGTGAAGCAACGTGGCTTGTCAAGCATGTCATCCCAGGCTGACAGACACTGGATCCCCTTTGAGTGATGCCAACTGTTGAAATTGATCATTTTGTCTTTATACTGTGGTATCATTCTTGGTGAGGGTAAGATGCTACTCAAGGTCAGGGTCATACCGGCCTGGGCCACATGATCAGAGAGCTCCTCTATGTCTCTTTTCATGTAATCCAGGGAGGTATGTCTCAGGTCATTCACACCAGCATGGACAATGATGGAGTCATATTTGTACTTGCTTTGGAGTGACCTGAGTGCTTGTGTTATGTGGCGGATCCTGGCACCCGACAGGCAGCTTACAGTGACCTTCTCCTTGTTCAGCCTGGTGAGAGGGATGTTAGTGTGTCTGATAATAGAGTCACCTATTTCAAGTGTATTAGGTGTGTTGTTTAACCTTAAGGGCTGTGACTGTGTGGCACACTGACTTTGTGAACTATGTGATACGTGGGTATTGTTGTGGGGTAGCAGTTGCTTGGATGTCTGCTTTGGAGGTCTCTGTTGCTTGGGCAGATTTTTATTTAGAGCCTCCGACTATGTTTTTGTGTGTTTATGTGTTTGGTTTGCTGTTGCGATAGGTCTATGTGAGACTGGATTTGTGGTGTGTGTGATTACCTTCTCCTCCAGACTGACCGTGCCAGTACTATGTTGAGAGAGCTCAGCCTCCAGTTTGGCTATATAGTTGCATTTCTCACATATATTTGAGCATGTTGAGAAGAGGAGAGGGTGGTCTGTGTACATAAGGCAGTTGTAACATTGCCTCAAGATTCCCATATTCACCAGCTGGACTGGAGAGTAAACCTGAAACTGACTTTTGGACATGCCAGAATAGTATAAGGAATTACTTTTTGACTTGATCAAAAAGGACCAATAGGGAGCCAAGTACTTAAAGGGAGTATAAGATGGTGTAGTGCTTTAGTTTATTAGTGCTTACTTATAAGACACTTATCCTAGCTACTGCTGGGTTTTAGAAGGAAAATAGAGTGCTTACTTTGAGATTTGGAACAGTTCTAAGGGAAAAAGTGAAGAGCAGACTAAATTCTGTTTAACATAATTTTTTTTGTGGGGAGTAGCTGTAGATGGCTACAGTTAACAACACATTCTGGTTGATTACACATGGGCTTCGGGCTGATGTGTCATCCAAGTTTTTGTTAAAAATATTGTTAATGGACATATAAAGGGCTGTTACTGTTAATTGTGATGAGGGCATCTTTACTTTTTGTTTAACTTCTTCCAGGACCATCCTCCCTATGAACTCTAGAATCATCTGCATATGGTAAACCAAACATTTTTATGTCAGTACTGATGAGCAGTTCAAAAAAATGTATATTTCATACATATGTGTGATGTAGGTGTCAGGACTATTGTGTGTATTGCTGTACTGTCTGTAATAGTAGCACCACTGTTAGTTTATTAGCATGTATTAGACTATAGTGGTGTAAGTATTAATTTCTTTCCTATGTTTGTTGCTTATTATCACAAGTGATCCTGACAGTGGAAGTGTAGGACTCTTACCACTGAAGTCAGAGTATCGGCAGACTCTGTTGGTGATGATGATGGCCAAACTCAGACACAGTTAGGGGTGAGGTTGAATTTGACACTGAGGTTGACATTCAGCCATCCCCTGAAAATTTATAGGACACAGCTAATAGGCCTATGCAACCCATTCCACTGAAACCTTAGATATTGGACAAGTGGAGGGTAGTGTGAGTACTGCGGCTTCAGTGCCTGTTGTATCTGGTTGGAGACAAAGTGTTGGCAAGGTGCCATGCAGGAGGGCTGTCAGGGGTTCTCAGAGGAGGCCTGCTTGTGTCTTCCTGTGCCACTTGATGTATGTTTGGGGCCATCATATAGGCACAGACCAATAGGTCCTCCAGAGAATTGCTTAGGGTTGTAGATATGGCAAAGGATGATATGCATGTCTGTCTCCACCATGTTGCTAATTCAATGGATTGGATGAATGACACATTGGAATGAGTGGTGCCATTGATGGAGCATCGGCTGGGAGGGAGATGGCATCCACATGGGTGTTGGTCAGCAACATCATCTGATGATAGCCAATGTGGCCATGCCCAATTATGCTCCCATAGTGGCACAACTTCCACTGCCCTGTCGGTGATTTAGGTGACCACACCCAGACATAGCAGACCATAAGGTCATGGTCCTGGACATCCTCGTGAGGAGACCTCGTCCAGCAGGCATTAATCACATTCAGTACATTTGATCATTAATCTGTAAGTGCCAATAAAACTCCTGCCAGAGCCATTTTTCATGATCAGGGACAACAACAATGAACTGTCACCTCTACTATGCACATTTCACACCTGTCCGACATACCAAGACATAGAGCTAGCACAGAGCTTGTCTGTGTTCATGCAGACACTCACACACCAGTTTCACCTGGAGGACCCATACAGACACACACACAGAAGTTACATGATTTCAGTTGTGAGGCTTAAAGCCAATTCTATCTCAGTGATCATTTGCTACTTTATCCAAATGCCTGCCCATTTTTCTTTCTTACTCACATGCACTGACTTACCTTTTGTGTCAGCTTAGTCTTCTTGCGTCCCACTCACTACACAACACCCTGTGCAAGTGATGATAACTTATCATTGTTTTCTATCTTTTGGATTCAGGGATACATAAGCTATGCGTCTGATGCTCAGGGTGCGTAGCTGACTTAGTGCTTAGTATATCTGTGTTTGTGATATTGTTTTGCTAATTGTATTGCTTTCTTCCCAGTTTTTGTAATGTGTACATGCCTTCCCCACTCTTACGGCAGTAAACCTGGACTAAGCCATAAATAAAAGTGACAATGGCTGAACAGCAGGGAGACTTTTCACATATTTTAATCTTACAAAGTTAGACAGTTGATAGAATCAAAACAATTTTCACATCAGTGTTGTTAAGAATCTTCTGAGGGTTATGAATTCTGAAAACGAAATGTGTCTCAGTATGTTCTAACTTCTCTCTTTAATGATTTGCCAGTACAGAAGTATCAGGTCAAACTGAGGACATTTAGTGGCCATCAGTAGAGTTGAGAGGTATGAATGTGTAAATCTTTGATGCCTGATGTCTATTACTTGATGGAGGACACATGTATTCATATAAGTCTCTGCTGTCACATGTTGAAGTCATTACTGCACAAATCACCCACCTTTTACTTACTTATATTACCAAGTAACAACATGAAAGGATATGATATTCATTTGTATTATTACACAATTTGGTTTTAATATTCCAGGTTCAACACTTACCTTGTAAATACAGCAGTTGCTACAGTTTTAGTTCAAGGCTGAGTCTGTCTGATGCTAGGAGTACACAGCTATTACATGGGTAGGTAAAAGTTGTGATCATTGCCTGGCATCAATGTTATTATATGTATGTGCATATGATAAAGGTTTTAGCCTATTAGATGGTGAGTGAGTGTGCTATGTGTTGCCTCTTAGCCAGTGTTAGTCCATATTGAGCATGCCTATGTATGCCTACACCCACAGCAACTTCTGGTTCTCCCTCTGGCTGTTCATCTGCTGTGGTGACCTTGCAATTGGTGGTGAGATGTGTGCCCCTTTCCCTTGTTGATCCTGCTGAAGTTGTTTTCTCAGAATAATGTTGTGAAGCATGGCACAGACAATGAAGATTTTGGTACATCTACTTGTATTGTACTGCAGGACTCCCACAGATGTATCTAGGTACCAGAACCATGTCTTCAGCAGCCCAGAAACCCTGTCTATGATATATTTGGTTTGTGCATGTGCCTTATTATGGCATTCTTTAACAGGTGTGTGTATTTCTGATGGATATCATCAGCCATGGCTGCAGTGCATAACCTTCATTTCCCCAGTAAATGACCTTGTGGGATATCATCCCTAGTGAACATCTGATACAGTTGGGAGGTGTGGTAGATATGCGAGTCTTGGTATCTGCCTGTGTTGCCAGCACACACATTCAAGACAATTACTTTTGTGTTACACATGACTTGGCAGTTAATGGAGTGGAAGCCCTTCCTATTTATGTAGACCCTTTCCTGTTCAATGATTTCTATATGTGTACAATTTATGGCACCCAGCACTTCAGTGTAATGTGTTATAGGGTAGTACTCCTCCATATTTGTGGCCTTGTCCTCAGGAGTATGGGGAAAATAAATGCAGTCACAGGCATGTCGGAGCATAGCACTCAGGAACTGGTGGAGGATCTTGGATGCTGATGCCTGAACCACCACCAGCATGTCTCCTGTTGGTGTCTGAAAGGTACCTGTAGTTAAAATTCTAAGTACTACACATACCTTTGTCTCTACTAGTATTGGTTCTCATCGGTTTGCCTTGGGTCTCAGTTGAGGACAACAGAGTGCAGAGTTCCTGTACTCTCTCTCTCTATCTACCCTGTAGCACTCTACAATTTCTACCATATACAGATTGTGATAAGTTAAATGGGGTCTGAAAACTCTTCTCCTTCTTGATCATGTTCTATTAGCAGCAGCAGCATAGATTTCATCCTGTTGCACACCACGTTAAAGCAGTGATAGCCACTAACATTCATTTTGTGTAGACTCCTTTCTGTGGCTGTATTCCAACAGGTTTTGTAGTTTGCAGGGAAAAGCAACAGTGAGTCTACACGTTTGCTTTATAGCTTATTGAATAGCTCCTGTATCATGGATTGGTTGATTAGCATGCAGTTTAGATGCTCACACTGTAATTAGTATGCCACTGTGTTTACCATGTTTGCGCATCTCTACACATGGTGTAGAGCTGCTTACTGAATACAGAACAATGCTCTACCATATGCATGCCATGGCGTGATGTGCACATGGTCTTAGTGGACCATGTAGGATTTATTGAATATGTCTATAATTCTGCAGATGAAGCAATTGCCAAATTTGCTGCATTGCACTATACCACTCTACAATATACATATATATATATATATATATATATATATATATATATATATATATATATATATATATATATATATATATATATATATATATATATATATATATATATATATATTCCTCTAAAGTGCCAATGGACGTATGTATAATATATAACTCACTTGATTTTAGCAATGCTTCTGAGTGCCTACTCTTATTTCTTAAATGTGAAGCAGAAATGTTACATCTCATTAACAGTAGTATAGCATAAGCAACTGTTGAATTCAAATAAACCATGCATGATGAAAATAGAATACTATGGTAGTTTCCTTTCTTTCCCCATAATGGTGAAAATAATGCATAGTATTTATACAAGTGCAAATGAGAAAAACGTTGAAGTATTATTAAAACATACATATATTAGCCGAGGATTCAGCAAGCTCTGCACGGCGTGCAGGAATAGTGCAAGAGCTGCTGAAGGCAATATGGTCGCTGAGGGATCTAGGAACAAGCTCCTGGCATGTGCACATGCGCTCCTGCACTATTCCTACATGGACACAGCTCCTGTATGCTAATTACCCCATTTGCAGGTGAAAACCATGCAAATGAGTTGAATTAGTGATCCAGGAAGGTGGCAGCCGTCCATGCAGGAGTAGTGTAACCTGCAGAAATGTACTCGGCTAGTAACTGAGTACATTTCTGCAAACTACAAAACGGAGCCATGACAGCTCCAAATAAAGGGTGTATACAATGTGGAAGGCATGCCAGTGGCCAAATATATAGCCATTGGCATGGAAAATAGGTTCAAAATAACAAAAAATAACTTATTTTTTTGGGTGATTTCGGCCGTTTAAGCGTAGGACAGTGGATTGCAAACGTGATCGGCCCGAAAATAAAAATAAAACCTTGAAAAAGGCTTTTTAGGCAAAATCACAATTTTGCCATTATAGTCAATGACAGTCAGAAGACAACAAGGCTACTGAATAGTGGTTGCTAAGGGGGAAGGCTCAGTGTTAGACTTGTATCTAGGCTTTAGCAGTCAATTCTTTGCAAATAAGGGGAATGATACTGAATCACAGATTTCCCCTCATTGCTAGCCAGCACCCTACAGTGTATGTGCAGGAAAACCATGGTGCAAGCCTAAGAGTTAAATGACATCATAGAGGGGTGTGTCTGGCATACTGTAAGCTTACTGGAGCTCTGTGGCTTGGGTTTGCCCTTAGCTTAGCAGCGCTAAGGAAGGGGGTGTGTCTGAAACTGCCTAGCAGTGTTTACATTGCCTAAACGGGTGTGCGCACCACGCACTGGGTTTTAAACAAAACAAAAAAAAAATAATTAAACCAGGAAATAGCAGCCCCATTCACGTCTGAGTACTGGGTTTGCACAGCATGCCTCTGGGCTAAAACAGGAAGGCAATGGGAAGGAAAAGCAGCAGTAGGAAGGTAATCAAGGAGAACTACCATAGCTGGCAGGTGAAATGTATCAAAATCAGCCAATTACACAGGCAGCAGTCCAGCTCAGCCCAGCACACTGCTATAAACTATGCAAATACCTTTCCCTCTGGTTTGTCCCACAAAGTCTACATGACTGGTGTACACAAACAGGGGCATTTTACCTAACAAAAGCAACAAAATGATAGGAGCTGCTTTTGCTCCCATAAATCAACATGTAGAAGAGGCAGAGGGTGGTGAGGATGACAATGCTCATGACCAACTGACTGTAAGGAGAAGGAAAAGAGTGTACAGACCCAGGGTAAGCTATCAGGGGCTGCATGAGCTGGAGATAGTGGAGCACTATAGGGTGGACAGGGACCTCCTACAGCAAATTGTTGAGCTGTGTTGGCCACGCCTCACACACAGAACCAATAGAGGAGGACCCATCCCAGTGGATACCAAGGTATGTATAGGCTTAAGAATACTAGCTACAGGTACCTTCCAAAGGCCAACTGGGGATATCATGGGGATCACACAGGCATCAGCATCTAGGGAACTTCACCAGTTCCTGGATGCCATGTCAGCACATGCCAGTGAGCACATATATATCTCCAACACCCAGGAGGTGTTGACCAGCAATATGCATCTCTTCCACCAAATAACAGAACACCCAGAGGTAGTGGGTGCTACAGACTGCTCCACATACACATCAAAGCACTGCCTGGTGAGTGGGGTAGAGTCTACATAAACCGCAAGGGTTTCCACTCCATCAACTGCCAAGTTGTGAGCGATGCACAGGGCATTATAATGAATGTTTGTGCTGACAGCCCTGGAAGCTATCATGACTCCCACATCTGACATATGATGCAGCTGTACCAGAGATTTGCCAATGGGGACATCCCATATGGTCACCTAGTGGGGGATGCTGGTTACACAATGGAGCCATGGATGATGACACCCATCAGAAATGCACACACACTGAACAAGAACTCCAAATGAGACACACGCACAGACCAGAATCATAATAGAGCATGTGTTTGGGATGATCAAGTGTAGATTCCAGTGCCAGGACGTATCCGGTGGAGCCTTGCAGTACTCACCAGCTACATGTACCCAAATTGTCATTGTATGTGCCATGCTACACAATATGATCCTGCAGAAACAGCTGCAGCAGGAACAGCATGGGGCAGGGTCACACAACCCCCCAGCATTGCCAAGGCCATCACAGGCACAGAGTAACTCAGAGGAGGAACAACCTGAGTCTGCCCCTGTAGGCAGAAGGAGGTGCATGCCCAGTATGCCCAGGCCTTGGCAAAGAGGCACCGCATAGCACATACACTGACAAAGTAGGAACCCAGGGAATAACAGCTCTCTCTGACTCGCACATACAGTAAAAGGGATGCCAAACATGACACTACCTGTGCTTAACCATGTAAAGGGAGTGTACTATGTGCATCCAACAGTCAGCCCACCAGCACCATCCTCAATACTGGTACAGCCACAAGGTAAGTCCCTCTCACTATCAGTTGCTGAATGTAGTAGTATGTTCTGCTACCTGTATCTATGGTATGGATGTGAACATGTAAGAGAATCGGGTGGCTGAATGGGATGGCAGCAGATAGTACACACCTATATTGGCAGCATGAAATCCTTAACAAATACTGGTGTCAACATAGTAGGCAGTACTAGACAAGGTGACAAATCCCACTGCAGGACATGTGGTGGGCTAAATGTGTGTCCATAGGACACAAACATGCATGTAAGTGAAGCTGACATACCCACAACAGTCTCAGCCAGCAGGACAGGTGTAGACAAACACAATGAAAGGCTGTGCTAAGGCCTCTGATTGATGGCTATGGAGAACAGCCCTCCTCCAGGCCTACACAGACAGACTACAACAGGCCAGGCAGTGAGATGTTAGTTCTGAAGGGTAAGAAGTCTGACACTGAAATGTAGGTCAATAAAACCTAAGAACTGTAGTACACTGATATGCCTGTAGTCTGCATGATAGGTCAGAATACAGAATGAAATGGAAGCAACAGAGTACCTGAAATACCAGTACAGTGACAGCAAATGTTTACAGTTGTCAGGTGTGCCCCCCCCCCCCCACTATCCTATATAGAAATGTAGTAACATGTACATGTAGGTATAATAACAGTGGATCACAGATTACCTGAGCTGGCCAAAGTAGCAGGATAGATTGTTGCACATGTACAATATGCAGGGCTCTGTGTGTTAGGTTGTTGTTGTGTTGTATATTTTGTGAAAGTGGTCAGCATGTAGGCAGGGAGGGTTGGGTCCTGGTGGCCAAAGGCCAGTACTGTTGATGACAGGGCCAAGTTCTCACAACTGCAGTGCTAAACACAATGCATCTCAGCAAGACACAATCTAGCAGTAATCCATACTAATTATTCGGATGTAATATCTGTCACCATCTGAAAGATGGGCATGGCATGAATTTGGGCCCAGACTTACAAACAGTACTCAGGTGGAAGTACCCTAGACAAAGAGTGTATAAAATGTTACTGTCAAATGGACACACATTTGGAATTGCACATACAGGTTAGGAGCACATTAATTGGCTGTGTAGTATGGAATACTGATGTAGTCTGGCCAAACACTGGCAGACCAGGTATGAAGTACTGAGAAATCACAGATGTCCCTGCACAAGCCAGCATAAGTGGAATGCCCCACGTATATCTGTGAGTCAGCTGCAAGCAGCTTCCATAGAAGTGTCATGTTTAATCATAGCCTCACCTCAGGCTTCATGCCCATTGAGTGGGGCACATCTACAGTTATCCCACTCCACAAGGGGGGATCCACCTTGGATCCCAGGAACTATCAGTCTGATGAGCCTGACTTGCAAGGGCATGGAATGCATTATCATGGAACTTATAAACAAAGACATTGGCAACCTTCAAACACGGGAGCCCACCCAGTTTGGGTTCATGAAGGGCAGATCTTTTCTCCTGAACCTGATTGACTTCTTTGAATCAGTCTCCAGAGCTGTGGATGAGGTTAATGTGCATCCAACAGTCAGCCTATCTGGACCTCAACAAGGCCATTGACACCATCCCCCAGTCTGGAATCATACATAAACTTACTACGCTACGCATAAATCCCTACATCACTCGATGGATTGCCAACTGGCTTACTGACAGAACCCAGACTGTAAAAGTAGCTAACTCCAAATCCAGCTCCAGACAAGTGAGAAGTGGAGTATCTCAGGGTTCATTCCTTTTCCGCTCTTGTTTGCCATCTACTTCTCTGAAGTACAGGCCAACACTAAGGGACTCTGGCTAACAAAGTTCGCAGATGACTGCAAACTGGGAGCCATTATTAAATTCCCAAATGATGTGGATATTCTACACAAGGGCCTTACAGAATGCTTGGTGCCAAAGCCATGGGCTCAAGCTTAATGCCAAGAAATGTATAGTTATCCCCTTTGAGGAAAAAATATGTACTCATGTATTACCACATAGGTGGCAGTACACTAAACATCGAAAGTGTGATGTGAGACTTGGGACACAGGTGGACAGTGGACTCACCTTCGATAACCACATCACCTCAACAGTCAGGAAATCCTTCGATGTGGCACACCTTATCACTAAGGGCTTTTCATCCAGAAAAAAGGAGGTCAATGTCCCAATGTACTCATCCCTCATTAGACCCATTGCAGAGTACAACGCCTCATTTGGTATGTACCTTACAAGACATCTGCAACAGATGGAAAGGTTGCAGAAATACCTCACTAAAAAAATCACAGGCCTTAAGCAGATGCCCTATGCAGACCGTCTAAAAAAACTCCAGCTATACTCTATTGCATATAGTCTACTCAGAGGTGATCTCTGCTTAACATACAAAGCCATGTCAAACCCTGAGCTGTTGGACATGCTCCACTTAAAGAAATCCCAATCGCACAGAGCCACATACTCCAGAAATCAAAACCTTGTCATCACAATGAACAAAACATGCTGCGGGGATAGGTTCCTGACCCAGAGGCTCCCCAAACTCTGGAATAGACTGCCCATACATATCAAGCAGAGTACATCCTTGGCCCTTTTCTAAAGGAACCTTGATGATTGGATGGGAGATAGGATATTCACCCTGAGGATGATGTCAATCACCCTGCTAGACATGGGTCCAGGGAAGTAAATATTGTGGGAAGAAATATCCAGGGAATTGTTATAGCGAGGTTTGTA
Organism: Protopterus annectens; assembly: GCF_019279795.1. NCBI lineage: Eukaryota > Metazoa > Chordata > Ceratodontiformes > Protopteridae > Protopterus > Protopterus annectens. The sequence continues at coordinate 128,207,825 of NC_056736.1, forward strand.
TAGGCCCTAGAGCTGATAGTGTAGTACCAACCTATGAACCTGTGAACCTATGAACACATGCACCCAGCTCACCCCACCATCAGCCACAGGTACTTCATAGGTCATATCGCTGCTGTTGGGAATGAGGACAATATGACCCCCACCACTGTATGGGAATAGCCATAGAATGCAGCATGCTGAAGAGGTGTACCATGCAGGTGTGTCCCTAGCTGTAAGCAGCACCCTGCCAGCATCCACACCAATGGATCAATAAGGACAGCAACAATTGACATTAACACCTAGCACACCTAACCTGTCATCCCAGGGGAATACAGTGCCTTGCAGCCTGGGACTGTAGGAGTGACACAATGCACTGGGCTGCTACAGATGGCCTGCATCACTACCAAATGCCCAACAGTCCTCTGTCAAAGGCCTGTGTCTCACCCGTACTGCCAATGTATGTTATCTCATGGACTCCCAGATAATAACATAACAGTCCACAGAACACAAATGCAAAGCCATGTCGACAAATCCAAGTAACATGTCAACCATGTCCTACTGCATGAACTGTGGACCAACCCCTGAATACTGCTTGGATGAAGTGATAACTATAGGGATACGTATCAGTTATCATTTGCATAATGTTCGAAGAGGATAGAATAATGGGGGGGGGGGGTGGCATGGACACCATGGAGTGTGTGAAGTCTAAAACTCAGATATGTGCACATACTATCCCTGCCTACAAACACAGGAATGGGTGGCTACAAACCTGCTCATAAACCACAATGTGAAGGGGTAGTGACCAGAAATATGAGCCCTGTCTCTGGGTTACCTGTGTGAATCTGTACAGCTGTGAGGTATGGCCACAGCAGGATATGGCCATACTGTCACATTGATAGATGTACAAGCATGGGATCCTCAGCTACCACAGTACCAAAGTGCTGAAACATTTACACAGACGCATCAGCAAGTGTCTGCAGCTTCCTCTCCAGAATGGCATGATTGTGCAAGAATATGTAGGCTGCAGACCACAATACGGGACACAGCTTCATTCATCTTGTGTTCCCCAGGAAATTGCTGCAAGCAAATATGTATACCTGTCAGTAGTTGATGACATAAAACATCACAGTGTAAAACAGTACATATTTCTGAATATCTCTGCTAACACGAAAACCATGTAGCAAAAGCAGCACAGACACAATTAGTTACAGTATCCCACTATCCTTTGCCCATTATGACCCCATATTGTCAACCAATCTACAGATATCCTACAGAAACAGGTTGCTAGCTGTAGGTGTAGAACACAAATGCCTGCACTGGAGTACAACCTACCTGGAATGGATTCACACATTCAATACAGAAGGTCATACTGGGCATGCTCCCACACTTAAGAAATGAAGCCCTTGTCTGGCAACAACAGTGGACTATACATATCTGTTAGTCGCAGATGTTTGTGCACACACTCTGCATTGCACATCAGTAATGCTTTGCACACACATTGGATAGGAATTCACACATATATCCAAGTACAACACACTATAATAGACCAAACATACACATACATAGATGTGTGGAAGAGAGTGGCAGACAGTGACAAAGAGCTTCCCATCATGAGGCCTGTCCCACCCAGTACACATCCAACTGGCCAGTACCACATGATGTGCAAATGTCTATCATTGTAGACATTTGCTTCTGGTAGCCCTCAGCACTATAGTGTGTGTGGCGCTTGTGATAACTGTGTAACATGACTGTAAAAGTCATTATTCATCTAGCAGCTGTATACATGTTCCTGTCAAATGTAAACATGTGTGTGAATAAGTGTTTTGTGTGCGCCTCCAGACGAATGGTTTATGGTCCATTCATACACACTGCACTCCCTATTGCCCTACTTTGGCAAGCCTGCTGATGTCATTCACCTTGAAATACACCTTTGGAGAAGGGGTGGCCCTATAAGCTCCATGATGTGTGCTATAACTGCATAATGCTATAGTGTGATGTACTATTTTGGTAGGAGTTCTAGTCCCAGACATGGCAACTGTGTGACGCGGTGTATGTGCATGTGTGTGTGTGTGTGTGTGTGTGTGTGTGTGTGTGTGTGTGTGTGTGTGTGTGTGTGTGTGTGTAGGGATCAATGCTTTTGAGGCCAGTCAGAGTCACTACCCTGTCCATTGCCCTACTTTGGCAAGCCTGCTGATGTCATTCACCTTGAAATACACATTTGGAGAAAGGGTCACCCTATAAGCTCTGTGGTGCATGCTATAACTGCATACTGTTATAGTGTAATGTACTAGTTAGGTAGGCATTTTAATGTTAGACATGGCAACTGTAAGACTCTGTGTGTGTGTGTGTGTGTGTGTGTGTGTGTGTGTGTGTGTGTGTGTGTGTGTGTGTGTGTGTGTGTGTGTGTGTGTCTTTGTGTGTAGGGATCAATGGTTCTGAGGCCAGTCACAGTCACTACACTGTCCATTGCCCTACTTTGGCAAGCCTGCTGATGTCATTCACATTGAAATATACCATTGTGGAAAGGCTAGCCCTAAAAGCTCTGTGGTGCATGCTATAACTACGTAATGTTGTAGTATGATGTGCTACTTAGGAAGGAGTTCTAATCCCAGACATGGCAACTGTGAGACTTTGTGTGTGCTTGTTTGTGTGTGTGTGAAGGGATCAGTGCTTTTGAGACAGTCACTACACTGTCCATTGCCCTACTTTGGCAAGCCTGCTGATGTTATTCACCTTGAAATATACCTTTGGGGAAAGGTTAGCACTATAATTTTTGTGGCGCGTGCGATACATGCAGTACACTGTAGTAGCATTACATAGCTTGGTAGGGGTTTCAATCTCGTTACTGTCAACTGTGTGTGTGTTTGTCATCAATATCCTGTGTGGAGGTAGCTGTGATGGTGTAATAACAGCACTCGTTGTGGGGTGGGTTTTGCAAATGTCTTATATTGAGGACCTACTATATGTCACAGTGGTCCACCTTACAAGGTCAACAGATGTCAAACAGCAGAGAGGCTGGTGTAGACAATCCATACCCCTACATGTGACATTATGGATTGGGGAACAATATAGGCAACCCTTGTATTACCCAGAGAACACTCTCCACCCATGTCTCATACACAAACACACTTGGCTAGGCAACAACCACTATGTTGATAGTTCCCTGCATATTGCCCACAGATAGTAACCATGGTGTGATTGCAGTGGTCTACAGAGGACATGGCACCCTGTTCCATCCTTAAAATAGGCAAGTAATTGCTTACAATGGTCCTTTGCTATGTTCCCCACTGGACGCCTGCAACAACTGTAGAGTCCGCAAATGTAACCCACAAAGGAAATACCATGCCTTATACACATGCCCTGTATGGGCAGATGCCACGAACACTGGTGAATACCTGTATCATGTTGTCAATGTAGGTGCAGGATCAACCTCAGTTCCATAGCCAGTTCTCACCACATGAGGTCAGGAATGCCACATCAGATGATAATAATCTGTCCACGCAACATGTCCCAGACACCCCAGGTACACTTCCACATGTCATAGAACATGCATGTGGGACATGTGCACAACCCAGATACCATCCATGTTATGGAATATAGAACACATACATGGAAAGCATTGCATAGTACTGGTCACCCACATTAGTAACCCAGATGAGTGGATGGTGAATACAATACCTACCTGTGTGGGCCAATCCAGGAACTACATCCCTGAGCCACTCTGCAGACCATTGTCATGTGTGCTGGTGCCAAGGTGTACCCTTTGCTTAGTCTTGTACAGCCTTCTGGCACAGTCAACTACTACACATCTGTGAAGCAATGAACCCATGCATGTCAGTACTGGCAAATCTGTGTCTGTGTGTGTGTGTGTGTGTGTGTGTGTGTGTGTGTGTGTGTGTGTGTGTGTGTGTGTGTGTGTGTGTGGAGATTAATGATTTGGAAGCCATTCACACTCACTACACCTCCCATTGCCCTACTGTAACATACCTTCTGATGTCAGTCACCTTGACATACCCTTTACCAATATATCAGCCTGATAACCTCTGTGGTACATGTGATACCTGCGCGATACTGTAGTGTAGCAAACTAGTTAGTTAGGAATTCTAATCCTGACCCTGCCAACTGTGATAATGTGTGTGAGTCCCTGAGAGAGTGTGGTTGTGTCTTCCTCGACACCTGCTTTTGTGGACAGGCACATGTACTACACTTACCTTATCCCTCCTTTATCACTGTTGCTGGTGTCACTCACCTTCAGATATACCTTTGGACAGCTTTCCAATATTTAAGCTCTGTGGCACATGCAATAACTGCATAGAAATGTACTAGCAATACATAGTCCGACAGGGGTTTGAACCCACACACTGGTAAGTGCGTGACATAAACATGTGTAGCTCTTACTTTCCTACTCCCTTCCTTTCTTACTTTGTCTCTGTCTCTCTCACTCCCTCTTGGGTGGATGTGGAAAAGTACACCTCATTTGCTTAGGCAGCAGCTTGTGTTTTGTAAGTGATGCTCATGATCCGCTGATGGCCTGTGCATGAATTGCAGTCCTCCATTAGCTGATTGCATGTGGAACACCTGTGGTAACATTCCCATAACCATTTGCATGGAAACACAAACCTATGACTAGGAACATCATGTGGGTGTTGGCCCTTTTCATTCACTGTGAGCAGGACTTTTTATTTATTTATTTATTTTATTTGCATTTGTTGACCGGAATAGTCTGACTGGATATATGTCCATTTTCAGCAGATGCCCGGGAAGAAAAGCTCCAAGATATAAAAAATGAAAAAAAATGACATAGTGATCACATCACAACAATATAAATATCATTGATAGTCATTTTTAGATAAAAACATTTTGTAAAATAGATACAATACAAGAAACAATTTTTAACATTTTTTTTATATTGGTTCCCTAGGAAGTGTGTTTCTTCAGTAGATTAGTAGAGAGAGAAACAAAACAGTGGGGAGGTGTACCAGCTGATCAGGCAAGATGAATAGTGTCAGTCTGGTTTGGTACAAGGCCATAACCATTGTGATTTTCGGAAGATTTTTAGTTGCTTTTTAAACAGTGGGGTGGATAAAAGGGATGTTAGTTCACTTGGAAGCTTGTTCCAAGTGTTACCAACAGAGTTAGTGAACAGGCAATCCCCAGACTTGTTGTTGGATATTTTAAGGTAGATACTAGTACCCTATTTGCAGATCTTAGGGTTGTTAGGTTTTTGTATTGGCCAATAAGGTTGCTTAGAATGGGAGTATTAGTGGGATGATGCAGAATCTTATGAATGATTGTACATTGCTGTATAAGAAGCTGACTTTGCAGTTCCAGCCATCCTAATAGTTTGAGATTCTGTCAGTGATAGGTTATAAATGGGGATCCAGTGGCAAATCTGGCTATGTTATTTTAAGATGTTGCCAGTTTACTGATATTGCTTTAGGAGAGGTTTGTATAGGTTGGGGGGCAGAGAGAAGGGTGGAGATTAGGTGTGTTTGGGTGGAGATTAGGTGTATTTGGGTGATAGTAGACCTAGTTGAAGCTGTGAGAAAGGGTTTGAGTCTATAATGGAAACCAAGTTTTCTATTAACTGATCTAATAGGTTAATTTGCTTGTCAAAGTTCAGATTATTATCAATAGTCACACCTAGCAGTTTGGTGGACAAGTCAGGAGCTATTTTATTCCCATTGTTGGATGTGACTGTAAAGTTAATAGCAGGGGACTTTAAAGTGGGAGAGAGCAATAATAATTTGTTTATTTTGGGGGGTTAAGGAAGAGACAGTGTTGATGGAACCAGTTTTCAACTAAGTTAAATACTGTTTGGGTCTTGGTTTGAAGCTCTGCAGGTGACGAGACACTACATATTAATGTCAAGTCATCGGCGTATTGTATACAGGTGGCCTGTGGAATGGATGTTTTCAGATCATTAATGAAAATAGTAAAGAGAGAGGTCCCAGAATGGAGCCTTGAGGAACACCAAGAGAGATAGGGATTGCGTGGATAGTTTTTTGTCCCAGGTACTGTTTGGTGTCTATTTCCTAAGTAGGACTTAAACCACTGGACTGTTTGGGTGCCAGATGAGAAAGACCTTAGGATATCTGACAATAGTTGGTGATTCACCATGTCAAATGCCTTAGAGAGGTTAATAAAGAGGGCTGAGGACAGAAAGTTGTTGTTACGGTTTTTATTAATGTAGTCTGAAAAGGATAGGAGTGCTGTTGTAGTACTATGGAATGGCCTAAAGCCATGCTGGCAGTCCACTAGTAGATGGTTTTGGAGGAGAAGATCAAGTAATTGTTGATGAATACATGTATCCATAATTTTTGCTAATGAGGAAAGTAGGGCTATTGGGTGGAGGTTAGAGAGTTCATTTCAGTTACCTCCCTTATGGAGTGGAATAATGTGTGAGACTTTCCATAGATAGGGGATGGAGCATTCTGTTATGGTTCTGTTAATTAATATAGAAATTGGGTAGGCAAGTACTCCAGCTGCCATTTGCAGGTATTCAGCTGGTAGGAGGTCAGCTGATGGAGTGCAGGGTTTAAGTTTGAGAAGTAGGTTGCGTATATGGGATGTTGGGACAGGTTGGAGTGTAATGTGTGGAGTAAGTTGGTTGGCAGGGGTGAATCAGCAGCAGTTACAGGTGGTATAGGGGGTAAGGTATTGGCTAATGATTGGACTGTTCCAGAGAAATATTTGTTAAAAATATCAGCAATTTGGCTGGGAGGGTTTTAAGTCAAATTATTGGGTTAGGTGTTTTGGAGTGTCAAGGGTGTAGCAATTTATTTATTCCTGACCAGAATTTTTTGTGGGTTTTGATGTTGGGTCTGTTGGAATGTGAGATAATAGTTTTTTTTTTATCAAGGTCTATTAATTTTTTGTGACATTTCTAAGCTGCCTAAAGTTTAGATGATCAGTAGAGTTTTTAGTATGTCTCCATTTGGTCCAGGTTTTATTTCTCAGTCTCATTTTTTGCCTTGTCTCATTTGTGAGCCAAGGGGCAGGTTTGTTCCTAATTCTAACAGTGCAAGAGGGAGCATGGTGTTCCGGAATTTGTAAGCATTTATTGTTAAAGTATAAGACTGCTTCATCAAGAGGTTGGGATTTTAGGGGCGACCAATTGCAAGCTTTAAGCTCAGATTAAAAGTTAACTGGGTTTAGATTTTTCTTGTTTCGTGTAGTTCTACAGTTAATTTGGTTTGAGAGTAAGGTCTTTTGTCTAGATATAAAGGTCAGAGAGTGGTCACTAATATCATCGGGGAGTAAGCCTGTTTTGTATAATTGGGGATTACTGTTCACTAGTATCCAATCTAAGGTGGATTGTTTGTTGCTAGGTTTATGGGTTCTGGTAGGGGAGGTGATGGTTTGATGAAATTCATAAACAGTGATGTGAGTAGTTGGATTTCCAGAAGTACAACATTTCCAGTCAATATTAAAGTCCCCAAGGAGTATGGTTTCTTGTGGGAAGGAGGTGGAGAGCCAACTAAGGGTGTTTTCAAGAGTATTTATGTTATTACCTAGGGGGATGTATGAGCAAATAATGTATATGGCTTTATTAGCATTAACTTGGAGCTTGGATATTAAGATCTTGGGATTATTAGGTGAGGGTGGTTGAATATCTAGTGAGGTGCCCTGCAATTCAGATTTGAACAATATTGTTACCCCACCACCCTTTTTATTTAGACTGTTTAGTCTCAGCATGTTGTAGCCAGGTGGGATTATATCATTGTCTTTAATAACTGGTTTGAGCCAGGTTTCTGATAGATGTAGGATGTCAAAGGAATGTAAATCTAGCAGGGCGTGCAGCTGGGTGATTTTATTGTTAATGCTACGTATATTCAGGTGAGCTATGAGAAATGTGTTTGGGGTTTTAGTAGAGGTAGGTGAGGTGTAGAGATGGGTAGATTGGGGATTACATGTGGATATGCTAGGGCCTGGGTTTGCATGAATGTCACCATATAGTAGTAGGTGCTGTTGGGGATTCTGTGAGAGTTTCCTAAGTTTACATAAGATGGGGTAAGTTTTTTTGGTTTGGAAGTGTTTAATATGGGCTAGTCTATGGAAAATGTGGTAAAATGTAGGATGAAGAGGATGTTATATTACTACTGGTTTGAGAGGCTGGAGAAGAGAAAGGGGTTGTTTGTTTTAATGGGTTGTTAAGTTTAGTAAGGCTTAGGTGTTCATAGCAGGAGAGGCTGTGGGATAGTAGAAGTGTGGTAAGGACGGTGAACATGAGAGGTATGTTAAGATGTCTTTGTAAGCTAGAGATAGCCATAGCAGGATGGGTTAGGATAGATACGAGGTGTAGGATGAGTGAAATTAAGTGATTAGTGATTCTGGAAGGAGAAGATTAGGGTGTGTCTATGTAAAGAGAAGGATTAGGTAATTAGGGAAATTAAGTAAATTGGGAGTAATGTGATAAGAGGGTAATGAGATTGAGTGAGCTGTTGGTTGATATGGGGTAGTGGTGTGGCTAATGAAGTATAAGGTTAGGCGTTGTAGGGGTGTGTGAGATTTGGGGGTGGGGTAGGGGAGTGGAGTGAGCCCGCAGGGCGAACAAAGTGGGCAGGAGTAATACGGTATGTACAGCAGAAAAAAAATTGTCAGCTGTCTTTAAAGACCTGACTTAGTAAAGTGGAAATGAGAGTGAAATAGCCAGAAATGGTGTGTTATCTTATCTAAGATATATGGCTAACAATTGTGGTAAGAGTGAAATTCCCTAATAGATTAGCAAGGGGATAAGGATTATGGTCTAGGGACTAGAATTAAGACCTTTTGGAATAGAATCTTAAATACTGAAATAGAGAGATTGGTAGAATACTGTCATCTAGTGGAGAGAGGGGACATAACAGCTAGGCGAGGTAAGTAGGAGATTTTTTTTTCAGTGTAAAATAAAAATAAGCTTAGGGAAAATATACTGGAGGAGGAGTTTGGTTAGGGTCTGTGGTGAGCTGCTGACTTTCGCATGGAGGGGTTCACAAAACACTATAGGCATTCAGATAAAATTAGAAAGTAGCAATATACATGTGCATTTACTTTAGGATAGAAGCTTTTTGTGAAGCCTGACAAGCAGTCAGCTTCAGAGGTGTCTTCAGGTTAACAGGTGGTTTTCCTTTTAGTTTTTGAGGCAGGGAGGGAGGACCCAGAACACTGTGCTGTAAGAGAGGAGGAGAGAACACCAAGTTAGAAAGCTTTATTTATGAAGAGTGAAACAAAGAGGGAGGAAATTATGGTAAACACCATATAATTAGTGGAAATAGAAGTGTATAGTAAATGTACAGAGGTGGTAGATAAGTAGAAAGAGGGAGGAAATGAGAAAAGAGAAGTTAGCAGAGAGAGGGTGAAATAGTGGGTAGAAGACCAAGGTAGTAAAAGAGAGCAGTAGTTTGAGGTTCAAGTGAAACAAAGTAAAGGTTGGCAGTGAAATCTCATAAAGTAGTATCTAACACTCTGAAACACAGTTAGCAGCAAAACCTAATATGTTAGCCATCAACATTATAATAAGTTAACCACTGATATATTAAACACTAACACTCTACAACAAAGATTGGCAGTAAAACCTTATATCTTTGCCATTAGTACTTTACAATCAACTTTCTTATCCTTTACATCTAGATTTTTGAGGTGAAGCATATCATCAAATCTGGGTTTGCCATGGCTCCAGCGTGTATGTTAGGCAAAGGTCACCTAAGCGATAGCGGACTGAATGAGCTGGAGTTCTTTCTTTCTTTCAGGGCAGACGACACTGTGAGACCCTTTATCCTTTTGGTGAGGGGTGAGGAACTTTTTTCTTGGCCTCTCCAGCTGCTGCAAGTGTGGGAATGGATACATTCCAGATGGGGCTGGTCATTGGTCTGATGAGAATCCCTTCTGATAAAGGTGGGCAATGTAGAAGGGTCTTCTAACTACTTTAGCTACATGGGTGTCGAATGACAGACTACTATCAAACCTGGGTCCCCAGGTCCCTGATAACTTCTCTTTCTTCTCAGTGGATTGGATTTGGTATTTATAGGTAGCCTTGTTTTGGCATTTAACTTTAGGCCATGGGCTCTGCACAGTTATCCATTTTTCTGTACCCTTCTGAAGGATATCTGTGTCAGATGTGTTTTTTTCTATTTCTACTAGTTTGCAGTTTGCAGTCATTGTCAATATTAACCTCCTGTAGCCCAGGACTGAGCCCTGTGGTACACCACTGACAGGCTTTGAGTCTGATGACATGGCGCAGCAACTCTCTGGACCTGGTTCTGTCACTATCCTCAGCAGCACCTTGTGATGTATGGGTGAACATGTAGTAACATTTAAAGCGATGAGTTTCAATGGACTGCCTCCTCATCAATGGCTTTGGTGACTGTTTCAAAAAAGTCAAAAGTTTAGAAGGGCATGATCTGCCTTGACAAAGCCAAACACTGATGGATCCAAAAAGTCTGCAAATTATGTCTTTATTTATGAGGTCCATTATGATCCTCCCCATCATTTGCAGATAGAGGCTTGTCAAGTGGGACCACAGTTGCAGTGCCACTCCTCCTGCAGTGCACCAGAGAGGTAAGACTATGATTAAACAACTGTCCGAGCTTGGGTTTTATAGATATCTCTTCTTTGGGGGGGGGGAGAAATGTACCGGAACGGGTCAGCCAGTATGTTGGCAAGTCTGATAGGATCAGTAATCTTCACATCATTTTTTACTGTTCTAGAGCATATCTGGGGAGAGGTTCCTCCCAGGTTTCTAGCGAAGCTAAGAGAGGCCTTATGATTGTCTTTTTAGCTTTTTTTTTCTCTTTCTCTCAAAATTTGATTTTTTAGATTTTTTAAGTTTAGCTTATAGTGATCGCTTCCTCCTTTTGTTGTAGAGTTTTTTTTATGGCTGGGGTCCCCCAGACTTACATCTACTGTAGTCGAAGGTAGAACTTGGAATATCAAGGGTCAGCAGTAAGGCTGGGTTTAAACAACAAGGAAATGGTGGTACATTACTTACACAGTGACATAGAATGAGTAAAAAAACATACACAGTGACTTAGAATGAGTAAAAAAACAGTAGCAGTTAATGACTAATGAACCATGAGTATTCTACGCATAGAGAGCATATACTATAATTAGTAGCATGATGGGCTATCAAAGTGAAACTGGTATAGAAGGCTTACTTGCTGAAAGATGTAGCGTGCAAACTATAAGTATAGTAATAAGTGGAAGCCTGAATTCAATCATTTGTTTAAACATGCGGTGTTATAAGCACGCCAGAGAAACATACTATGTATGTCTCGTGTGCGGCCTCCTCAGTATTCCAGTATGCAGATCTATCTTCCGTTCACATTAAAACATAACAATGTAGCATGATTGTAGTAACCACAATTAATTAAATCCCATTTACCTGTAGTTAACCACTCACACATTAAAACCATAATAAACCTTGCCTCAATAAGTTTATTGGCGTAAATCTGAGCCACCTCGCATTGAAAAGGATGATCCTAATATTAAACAGCTTAAGGAAGATAAAGGGAGAAATAAACCTTTGCTAAAACACCTTGAGTCTGGCGTCTATTTCAATGTAGACATTAGCGGTAGAAGTAAAACCAAGTATATTTAGCTGGCCACTCATCCTAACTACAACTTATTTCATGCTAGCCCCAGTATTAGGGATTCAAAAACCCCTATAATTAAAGACTATGCACTTGGAGTCAAATTAGGTCGGAAGCTGCGCGGCTGAATAAGTAACTTTCTTTTGCTATAGGCACTGAAAACAATTTAGAAGACTAGATACAAGCCACGTGTCCCAGACATACACGATACTGTTACTCTATTCGAGATGTCATTGCAGATTGAACACACATATCTCTGAACCACTTGGACACTGTCGGTCTATATTTTACATCAGGGTTACCACCTGTCCCACTTTGCGAGGGACAGTCCCTCTTTGGGAAGTTGTGTCCTGACAGAAAATATTAAAAATGGCAAATGTCCTGAGATTGTAGGACACAATTATTTCCTATAATTTATGTAATAGTTGCATAAAACAGTTATTCTGTATCTAAAATACCTAAATGTTATAAGAAACAGAATAAGCAACTAAAATGCTACAAGAATAAGCTTTTATTTAGGCAAAAAAGTTAAGTTCTATCATTTGTACTGTCCATGGGCATTTGTCGGCCTGTAAAATCTGATGTTTGTACAGAAAATGTCCCACTTTGGCCATTTGAAAAGGTGGCAACCCTATTTTACATTAATTATCCAATTAAAATTAATGTTGAGAACCTAGCCTTCAATAGAACATACTAAGAGTTTGGCCTAACGTCGCACTCTATTTCCTTGAAACGGACACTATGCTGAGAGCTACACAGACCCAGAGTACCATAGAAGCATATCGCTACCAAAAAAATACCAAAAAAACTTTACCAGGTCTGTGCAACTGTATTCATAGTACAGACTAGAGATTAGGTATAACCCTGACACAAATACAGCCTTCGCTAACTAAAAGTGACTATGAGAGATTACTCCTTTGTTAATCAAACAAAATACAGTCAGTACATTACAAAAATCCAGTAAGAACACATAACATAGTAACAACCCACTCTGAGTAAAGTCAACCAACTCTACCGCAGAGCTAGCACCAGGGCGACATGGATGCTATGGAGTGGTGACTTAAAAATGGCACCACAGGACATACCTAGTATAAGTAAAATCAGGGGTGGAAAGAGGCTAGGGGGAAGGGATAAAAAAGAGGTTATTGGCCAGATCTGGGGGTTCAGAAATGGGAGGGAAGAGAAGCAAGGGAGATGAAAAATACCAAAGGTAGGTACAGCAGAAACAAATTATCAGCTGTCTTTAAAGATCTGGCTTAGTAAAGTGGAAATGAGAGTGAAATAGTGAGAAATGGTCAGTTATCTTATCTAAGATATATGGCTAATCATTGTGGTAAGAGTGAAATTCTTTAATAGATTAGCAAGGGGATAAGAATTATGGTCTGGGGACTAGATTTAAGACCTTTGGGAATAGAAGCTTAAAAACTGAAATAGAGAGATTGGTAGAATACTGCCACCTGGTGGGCAGAGGGGGAAATAGCATCAAGGAGAGGTAAGTAAGAGGGTTCATAGGTTCATAGGTTGGTACTAGGCTATCGGCCCTAGGGCCTATGCAAGCCTAGCCATAACAATTCCCCGGATATTTCTTCCCACAATATTTACCTCTACAGGCTCCTGCCTAGCAGGGCGACTGAAATGGTCCCCGGGGTGAATTTTCTATCTCCCATCCAATCATCAAGGTTCCTTTTGAAGAGGGCCAAAGAGACGCTCTGCTTGATATGTATGGGCAGTCTATTCCAGAGTATGGGGAGTCTCTGGGTCAGGAACCTATCCCTCCAGCATGTTTTGTTCATTGTGATGACAAGATTTAGATCCCTGGAGTGTGTGGCTCTGAGGGATTGGGATTTCTTTAAGTGGAGCATGTCCAACAGCTCAGGGTTTGACATGGCCTTGTATGTTAAGCAGAGATTGCCTCTGAGTAGACGATATGCTGCAGAGTATAGCTGGAGTTTTTTTAGATGGCCAGTATATGGCATCTGCTTTAGGCCTGCGATTCTTTTAGTGAGATGTTTCTGCGGCCTTTCAAGCTGCTGCAGATGTCTTGTGAGGTACATACCAAATGGGGCATTATACTCTATAATGGGTCTAATGAGGGATGAGCACAGTGGGACAATGACCTCCTTTTTTCTGGATGAAAAGCCCTTAGTGATGAGGTGTGCCGCATACGATTTCCTGTCTGTTGTGGCAATGTGGTTATCAAAAGTGAGTCCACTGTCCACCTGTGTCCCTAAGTCTGTCATCACACTTTCGATATTTAGTGTACTGCCACCTATGTGGTAATTCATGGGTACATGTCTTTTTCCAAAGGGGATAACTATACATTTCTTGGCATTAAGCTTGAGCCCATGGCTCTGGCAACAGGCATCTGTTTCTGTAAGGCCCTTTTGTAGAATATCCACATCATTTGGGGATTCAATAATGGCTCCCAGTTTGCAGTCATCTGCAAACTTTGTTAGCCAGAGTCGCTTAGTGTTGGCCTGTGCTTCAGAGAAGTAGATGGCAAACAAGAGTGGTCCCAGGACCGAACCCTGAGGTACTCCACTTGTCACTTGTCTGGAGCTGGATTTGGAGTCAGCTACTTTTACTGTCTGGGTTCTGTCAGTAAGCCAGTTAGCAACCCATCGAGTGACGTAGGTATTTATGCCCAGCTTAGTAAGTTTATCTATGATTCCAGAGTGGAGGATGGTATCAAAGGCCTTGGCGAGGTCCAGATAGGCTGTGTGGACTGCCTTACCCTCATCCACAGCTCTGGAGACTGATTCGAAGAAGTCAGTCAGATTCAGGAGACAAGATCGGCCCTTCACAAACCCAAACCAGGTGGGGTCTAGTGTTTGAAGGTTGCCAATGTCTTTGTTTATAAGTTCCATGATAATGCGTTCCGTGCCCTTGCAAATCAGGCTTGTCAGACTGATGGGACGGTAGTTCCCGGAATCCAAGGTAGATCCTCCCTTGTGTAGCGGGATAACTGTAGCTGTGCACCACTCAGTGGCATGAAGCCTGAGGTGAGGCCATGATTAAACATGACACTTAGGTGAGGTGCCAGTTCATTTTGTAATTCATGTAGTACACAGCCTGGAATGTCATCTGGTCCCATGGATGCTGTATTCTTAGCTTTGGAGAGTGCGGTTTCTACCTGTGTGGCTGTGATTATCGGAATTTGGCAATCTTTTGGTATTGAGATAGACCCTTTAGGGGGTGAGAGTGGGGTGAAGTTGGCACTAAATCGATCTGCCAGGATATTGACAATATCCTTGGGATCAATATATTTAATGCCATTCTGTTGTAACTCAGAACAGATCTGAGCATTGCCATTTAGATTCTTGACATAACTATAGAATGCCTTGTGGTAGTCTTTAGAATCTTTGGCAATTTTATTTTCGTAACTAGCTTTTGAGGATTTTATGAGGGATCTCAGCTTCTTACTGAGGCTAGTGAGGGAGTTTATTGAATCCTGGGAATTTCCTCTTTTTTGCAACAGTTTCTTCCTTCTGTTGTATAGTCTGTTTATAGCAGGGGATCACCAGATTGGCTTCCTTGTTTTGGAGAAGACCGTCTTGGTTCTATTTGGGATGGCACGATTCATGCACGAGTGGATGTGCTCGTACAGTGCCTTAGTGTAGGATTCTGCATTCGAACTTCCAGATCCGGTCTGCGTGGGTGTTGTGAAGTTTGTCACTTCTGACTTCAGTAGCTTGAAGTTGGCTTTGAAGAAGTTTTTTAAGGAGGTTTCCTTACTGGGGTGTGGGGGTGGGATGTGGATGTCAAGGGTGATTTGCTTATGGTCAGACCTGACCAATGAGGGGGTGACCACTGGTGTGGAGCATCTATCTCCCATGTTGGTAATGACCAGGTCTAGGATATTGGAGCCCCTGGTGGGAGAATGGATTAGTTGATCCAGGGTGTTGGAATTCCAAGAACCGTTGGGAAAAGGAGTTGGTACCAGAGTAGTTTTCCCAATTAATGGTAGGGTAGTTGAAATCACCCAGTATTAGGGTGTGTGATTGTATCTTAATATTTTCCAGTATATTTAGAAAGGTGTACTGAGAATCTTGGGGCATGGATGGGGATCTGTAGCAAGCTACAATTTGGATTGCAGTCTTACCTAGTGTTAGTTGCACCTGGAGAATTTGGGCAAATAGCCTGGAGGTGTGAATATCCTTGGTGAATATGGACACTCTTCCACCTTTAGTGTTTTGGTCCTGGTTTTGTGGCCGAAAAGTGTGGTAAGAATTGTAGCCTGGTATTGCAGGGGTGCTCTTTGGAGCCTTGAACCAGGTCTCAGTTACTGCACAGATATCAATGTTCTCCATTTTTAGGAGTGCCTCGAGAGAGTGCATTTTGAGGTTTAGACTTCTAGCATTGAGTAGCATTACCTTCAGATTTTGCCTGCTTCTATTTGTAAAATAAAAATAAGCGTAGGGAAAAAATAGTACAGGAGGAATTTGGCTAGGGTCTGTGGTGAGCTGCTGACTTTCGCACGGAGGGGTTCACAAAACACTGTAGACATTCAGATAAAATTAGAAAGTAGCAACATACATGTACATTTACTTTACGATAGAAGCTTTTTGTGAAGCCTGACAAGCAGTCAGCTTCAGGGGTGTCTTCAGGTTAACAGGTGGTTTTCCTTTTAGTTTTTGAGGCAAGGAGGGAGCACACAGAGCACTGTGCTGTAAGAGAGGAGGAGAGAATACCAAGTTAGAAAGCTTTATTTATGAACAGTGAAACAAAGAGGGGGGAAATTAGGGTAAACACCATATAATTAGTGGAAATAGAAGTGTATAGTAAATGTACAGAGGTGGTAGATAAGCAGAAAGAGGGAGGAAATGAGAAAAGAGAAGTTAGCAGAGAGAGGGTGAAATAGTGGGTAGAAGGCCAAGGTAGTAAAAGAGAGCAGCAGTTTGAGGTTCAAGTGAAACAAAGTAAAGGTTGGCAGTGAAATCTCATAAAGTAGTATCTAACACTCTGAAACACAGTTAGCAGCAAAACCTAATATGTTAGCCATCAACATTATAATAAGTTAACCACTGATATATTAAACACTAACACTCTACAACAAAGATTGGCAGTAAAACCTTATATCTTTGCCATTATATCTTTGCCATGTCTGTCTGCCTGGGATGACATGCTTGACAAGCCACGCTGCTTCGCAAGGGACGGCTTGCACCTGTCACCCCTGGGCTTCCGGATATTGGCAAAGGCTCTTGCCACCCCCATAGTGACTTTTTTAGGCAAGGCTCAAATGATAAACCTACCGCCCTAGAAAGCAAAAATGGAGAAAAACTAAGGGTAATACTGCTCAATGCCAGAAGTCTAAACCTAAAGATGCACGCCCTCGAAGCCCTCCTCAGTATGGAGAACATTGATGTCTGTGCTGTGACTGAAACCTGGTTCAAGGCTCCTGAGAGCACCCCAGCACTATCAGGTTATACCTCATATCATGCGTTCTGGCCCCAAAATCCGGACCGAACCACAAAAGGAGGGGGAGTACCCATATTCATAAAGGATACCCACACCTCCAGGTTAGTGGCAATGCACGAAGCATCGGAGACCATCCAGGTGCAATTAACCATAGGTAAAATTGCCCTACAGTTTGTAACATGCTACAGACCACCTTCTCAAACTCAGGAAACCGACACAGCCTTCCTGAAGACACTGGAGAGTATGAATGTCTCTCCAAACACCATCATATTGGGTGACTTCAACTACCCAAACATAGACTGGGAACATTACTCAAGCCCCAACACCCTAGCCCAAAGGTTCCTTGAGTTCATAAACTCAAATGCTATGGAACAACTAGTCACCATTCCCACAAGAGGAGAAAATATACTAGACCTGATCATCACAAACATGGGGACAAAATGCTCCACACCGGAAGTATATCCCTCATTGGTGAGATCAGACCATAAATGAATCTCAGTGGAGATCCACATCCCGCCCCACCCCAGCAAAAAGACCACAGTGAAGAACTTCTCAAAAGCAAACTTCACACTTCTTAAGACTGGAGTGGTATCCTTCAAGGCCCCGAGCCAGTGGAAACCACAACCCACGCTGCTGAAACCCTTACAAATGCCTTCTTGAGCACCTCCAGGAATGTATGGATCAAGCAATCCCTAATAAAATCAAGACCCTTTCCACCAAAGGCAGGCCGGTCTGGTGGACTCCAGCCATAAACAAACTCTACAACAAGAGGAGAAAGCTACTACATGACAGAGCAAAATCCCTAAATGGGAAGGCATCTCTGATCAATACTAGCAAAAACTACGATCACTCATAAAATCATCCAAGGCCAACTTTGAGAGAAAAATCGCTAATGACACAAAAGACAATCATAAAGCCTTCTTTAGCTATGTTAGAAACCTGGGTGGAAACTCCCAGATATGCTCAGAATTAGTCCAAAATGATAAAAAAATCACTGAACCCACAGACATTGCCAACATACTGGCAGACAGGTTCAGTGCAAATTTCTCCCTCCCTCCCCAAAGGAGAAATATCTATCCCACCAGAGTCTAGCCTCCCAAACATCTCAGATGCCCAGGTGAGAGCTGCTCTCTCTAAAGCAAAAACACAGCATCAATGGGACCGGATGGTGTCCCCGGCTGTGTGCTACACAAACTCAATGAGGAACTAAACCCACACATAAGGCTGCTGTTTAATCTTAGCCTTACTACAGGATACGTGCCAAAGAATGGCGTATGGCAACTGTGGTCCCACTCCACAAAGGCGGTGCTTCTACGGACCCTGGAAATTACGCCCCATAAGCTTGACGAGCCTTGTCTGCAAAGCTATGGAGAGGATCATAATGGAACTCATAAATAAAGACATTGGGGACCTACAGACACTGGATCCTACCCAATTTGGCTTTGTCAAGGGCAGATCCTGCCTCTTGAACTTGGTCGACTTTTTCAAACAGTCACTAAGGCCATTGATGAGGGTAAGGCAGTTCACACAGCCTACCTTGACCTAGCAAAAGCGTTCAACACAATACCCCACTCGGGCATCATAGAAAAGCTCACCAGCTTAGATGTAAACCCATATGTCACAAGACGGGTTGCAAACTGGCTCAAGGACAGAACACACAGGGTTAGAGTTGCTGGTGCCATGTCAGACTCTAAGCCGGTCACGAGCGGTGTCCCACAGAGCTCAGTCCTGGGCCCCCTCTTGTTTGGCATTTATTTTTCTGAAGTGCAGGCAAACATAGGGGGATTGTGGCTGAGAAAATTTGCAGATGACTGCAAACTGGGCACCATAATTGACACTCCATCAGACACAGACATCCTCCAGAAAGGTCTCATAGAAATGGATAACTGGTCCCAGAGCCATGGCCTTAAGCTAAATGCCAAAAAATGTATAGTCATACCCTTTGGAAAAACAAGGTAACCCCTAATTACCACATAAGTGGTAATCCATTAAACACGGAAGAAGTTATCAGGGACCTGGGGACCCAAGTTGACAGTAACCTCTCTTTTGACACTCACATTGCCAAAGTGGTTAGGAAGACCTTCTACATTGCCCACCTGATCATGAAGGGATTCACATCCAGATCAGGAGAGGTCATTGTACCCCTGTACTCTTCATTTATCAGACCAATGACTGAGTACAACGCCCCATTCGGAATGTACCTTACCCGACACCTGCAGCAGTTGGAAAGACCCCAAAAGTTCCTCACCAAAAGGATAAAGGGGCTCAAACATATGTCATACGATGCCCGACTGAAGAAACTCCAGCTCTATTCAGTCGCATACCGTCTGCTCAGAGGTGATCTGTGCCTGACATACAAGGCCATGTCCAACCCGGAATTAATGGACATGCTCCACCTCAAAAAAATCCAAATCCACCAGAACCACGAGAGCAAGAGACTTAAACCTCAACACGGATATAAATAGGACGTGCTGGAGGGACAGATTCATCACCCAGAGACTCCCTACACTATGGAACAGAATCCCAGTCCATGTGAGGCAGAGCCCCTCACTGACTCTGTTCAAGAGAAATCTTGACGAGTGGATGGGAGATCGTAGGTTTACCCTGGGAATCATCTCTGTATCACTGCTGGACAGAGGCACAGCAAACTAATGGGTATAGTATTCTCATCCTAAGGGGTGGTGAAAGCCACACACACTCTGGCTAGGCTTATAAATGCCCTAGGGCAGATAGCCTAGTATGAACCTATGAACCTATGAACCTATGAACCTATTAGTACTTTACAATCAACTTTCTTATCCTTTACACCTACTGTAGTCGAAGGTAGAACTTGGAATATCAAGGGTCAGCAGTAAGGCTGGGTTTAAACAACAAGGAAATGGTGGTACATTACTTACACAGTGACTTAGAATGAGTAAAAATACAGTAGCAGTTAATGACTAATGAACCATGAGTATTCTACGCATAGAGAGCGTATAATATAATTAGTAGCACGATGGGCTATCAAAGTGAAACTGGTATAGAAGACTTACTTGCTGAAAGATGTAGCGTGCAAACTTTAAGTATAGTAATAAGTGGAAGCCTGAATTCAATCATTTGTTTAAACATGCGGTGTTATAAGCATGCCAGAGAAACGTACTATGTACGTCGCATGTTTGGCCTCCTCAGTATTCCAATATGCAGGTCTGTCTTCCGTTCACATTAAAACATACCAATGTAGCATGATTGTAGTAACCACAATGAATTAAAACCCATTTACCTGTAGCTTAACCACTCACACATTAAAACCATAATAAACCTTGCCTCGATAAGTTTATTGGCGTAAATTTGGGCCACCTTGAATTGAAAAAGACGATCCTAATATTAAACTGCTTAAGGGAGATAAAGGGAGAAATAAATATTTGCTAAAACACCTTGAGTCTGGCGTCTATTTCAATGTAGACATTAGTGGTAGAAGTAAAACCAAGTATATTTAGCTGGCCACTAATCCTAACTACAACTTATTTCATGCTAGCCCCAGTATTAGGGATTCAAAACCCCCTATGATTAAAGACTATGCACTTACAGTCTAATTAGGTTGGGAGGTGCACGGCTGAATAAGTAACTTTCTTTTGCTGCAGGCACTGAAAACAATTTAGAAGACTAGATACAAGACACGTGTCCCAGACATACACGATACTGTTACTCTGTTCGAGATGTCATTGCAGATTGAACACACATATTTCTGAACCACTTGGACACTGTCGGTCTATCTTTTACATTAATTATCCAATTAAAATTAAAGTTGAGAACCTAGCCTTCAATAGAACATACTAAGAGCTTGGCCTGAGGTTGCGCTCTATTTCCTTGAAACGGACACTATACTGAGAGCTACACAGACCCAGTGTACCACAGAAGCATATCGCTACCAAAAATCTAACAAAAACCTTTACCAGGTCTGTGCAACTGCACTCGTAGTACAGACTAGAGATTAGGTGTAACCCTGACACAAATACAGCCTTCGCTAACTAAAAGTGACTATGAGAGATTACTCCTTTGTTAATCAAACAAAATACAGTGAGTACATCACAAAAATCCAGTAATAACACATATCATAGTAACAACCTACTCTGAGTAAAATCAAGCAGCTCTACTGCAGAGCTAGCACCAGAGCGACAGGGATGCTATGGAGTCGTTTTTAAAAATGGCGCCACAGGACATACCTAGTATAAGTAAAATTAGGGGCAGAAAGAGGCTAGGGGGAGGGGATAAAAAAGAGGGTAGTGGCCAGATCAGGGGGCTCAGAAATGGGAGGAAGGGAAGCAAGGGAGGGGAAAAATACCAAAGGTAGGTACAGCAGAAAAAAATTATCAGCTGTCTTTAAAGATCTGACCTAGTAAAGTGGAAATGAGAGTGAAATAGTGAGAAACGGTCAGTTATCTTATTTAAGATATATGGCTAATTATTGTGGTAAGAGTGAAATTCCCTAATAGATTAACAAAGGGATAAGAATTATGGTCTAGGGACTAGATTTAAGACCTTTGGGAACAGATGGCTAAAAACTGAAATAGAGAGATTGGTAGAATACTGCCACCTAGTGGACAGAGGGGAAATAGCAACTAGGAGAGGTAAGTAAGAGGGTTTTCCAGTGTAAAATAAAAATAAGCTTAGGGAAAAAATACTAGATGAGGAGTTTGGCTAGGGTCTGTGGTGGGCTGCTGACTTTCACACGGAGGGGTTCACAAAACACTATAGGCATTCAGATAAAATTAGAAAGTAGCAACATACATGTACATTTACTTTAGGACAGAAGCTTTTTGGGAAGCATGACAAGCAGTCAGCTTTAGGGGTGTCATCAGGTTAACAGGTGGTTTTCCTTTTAGTTTTTGAGGCAGGGAGGGAGCACCCGGAACACTGTGTGTGAGTAAAGTCATGCAGCTCTACCGCAGAGCTAGCACCAGGGCAACATGGACGCTATGGAGTTGTGTTTAAAAATGGCTAATGACTTCATGTCGGTGTTTGGCAAACAGCATCACAGATGGTAGTGAGATATACCTCTTACATCATACACTGTGGAGACAGGCCAAGAAACAGAAGGCGGATGTTCCAGACATGAAGACAGAATGTAAGTCTTGCTCTTCTACATTTGAAGTAATGTTGGTTTAACAGGGTTTTTTGTGGATATGGATGGTCTACATGATTTACTATCTGCCATGACAGTGTTATGTGGTTGATGAAACTCTCACCTGTAAGGCTATCTGCAGACTGGCCAGTGTTTGGAGTCTTACATGTGCTGTGTTACTCACACATTTCCTATCTTTAGAAATGCAGTAGCATACTCTGATGATTGCAGTCAGTACATGGTGACAGCCATGTGAGTTGCTGACTTCATATCCCTGAGAAGACAGATGTCACAACAAACCCTGTTACACCAGTAAATGTATGAGTTTATCACAGCAACATGTCAATACTGGCGTTGTGTTTGCGCCTCCAGCCACAACTCTGTCAACCTTTGTACATATGTCATGCAGTAAGAGGTGCATATGTTCAGGACATCATTATTTACTGACATCATACCTGATAACAAGCCAGTGTGATATCAGACTGCAAGACATGTTATGTATAGCAGGGCTTATATTTGAGGACAAAACCTGGACGTTCTGTTGTAGTGTGTACAGTAGTGAGGTCTGTGTACTTATGGTGATTGTCGACAGAGTGTGCATTGTGAATAAGTACCTTGGCCTGTGTACAGACTGTGGTAGATGTCATTGTTCTTGGTCCTGTTTTATCTGATGTTGCATGCTGCTCCAGTGTATGGTACCCTATCAGCATACATGTTTGTAGGGCCAAACCGGCACATGTCCCATACCACAGTCAGGCATTGGAATACACTGTATATTGGCCCAGTATATGTAGGGTTAGTATGTGAGTGGCACATATGAGGATGGTGTTGATCACACAGTCCATATACTATAATATTAAGCACGCTTACCATATGTGACTGTGACTGTGTCCAGATTGTTTGTGGGTATGCGCTTTCACACAGGTGTCTGTTACTCAGTGCTGTTACATGCCTGTAGAGCCTGCTATGTTTGCAGGTACATGTGTATTCCCCCATAAGAAATGTAGGCCAGTGTTGTGGCAGTCTGCCTGTAGTTTGCACAGTGCTCTGTGACATGCCTAGCAGCTCAATGTACATACCCAGTGTGATGTTATGTCCAGATATTTGTCAGATGTACTGTTGCTGGGCCACCATAACTGTTGCGTATTTCTGACAAAGCAGTGGAATGCTGTACAGATGTATGTCACAAACTAGTGGGTAGTATGTGGGCTTGTGACCTCCTCTTCTCTGGTTATTATGTGTCAGGACAGACAGGAGTGTGTGAATGCATAAACTGTGTGACTTATCTATTCCAGTATTTTCATGATATCCCCATTTACATGGCTGTAAACATCCACGTTGTCAGGCTTGGTCCACACGTCTTGCACTAAAGGGTTCTGTGTATACCTTGGACTGACCAGAGTGCGTCAGACTGTCCACATTTATTGGTCATATCTCTGCTGTATTCCACAGGATTATTACTGCGATATCTGTGGTACTGCACTATGACGATTTTATGATGTCTGTCAGTAACGGATGACATACATGTCAATATCAGATGTGACTTCACACACATTTCTGTTAAGACAACCCCTATTTATATCTGCAATACTTACATGACATCCCCTTGCACTAAGAGGTTGTGACAACTGGTGCTGAAGTATGACTCCACTACATGTTATGGACATATGTTATACATATATGTATATATATATATATATATATATATATATATATATATATATATATATATATATATACACACATACATACACACACACACACACACACACACACACACACACACACACACACACACACACATATATATATCTTTACATATATACAGACTCGCACACACATACACACACACACACACATATATATATATATATATATATATATATATATATATATATATATACAGATAGAGCTATATGTGACCATATATATATATATATATATATATATATATATATATATATATATATATATATATATATATATAAAACACAATATACAGATGTGTATAAATACATATATATGAATACATATGTGTATGTACATATACACATATATCTACATATGTATATGTATATATCTATATCCTTGTCATGTGTAAACATTACTGTTGTATATACCTTCCCAGATGTATCACACTGTATTTATCTGATATGTGTATATTTAGATATAACAACATATGTGATTCAACAGTAATATCACTAACAAATACTACACAATTGTAGAATTCATAGCAGTTGTTCAATATTATTCAGTATGTGTACTGACAGATATATTGGAAGAAACAATTGTCTTCACAACTGTGATGGCTTAGTGGTTAACTGCTGTGACTATAGTGTACAGGGTCCAAGACCTACAAGGGTTGTTTATTTTGTTGCTGGGCAGAACAAGGGCTGTTGGATACAGAGTGATTAAGGCACTTTTAAGCAGTTGTAAGCAGGTCTGAGCGGGTTTGCACGACGGTAAGCAATGCTAACTTCCGGTTAAATATTCTTACACTCAGTTAGCCTCTAACTTGCTTAACCTGTGTAGGCATTGCTTACCCCCACTCAAACAGGATTAAACCTGCTTACTACTGCTTAAAAGTGCTTACTCCCACTTACCCCTGCACTAATTTAGAAAGAAAAGAACCATGGGTCTTGGGAAAGTGGTAGATTTGGGCACTTTATACATTTTTACACTATTTGCTGTATGGCATTGATTTATCATTCATTACACATTATAACTTTGTTTAGTATCTCTTATTCATGTGTGCATATACTGTATGGGGCACTTGTGTTTATATGTGGATTTTTCCACATTATTACAATTGCACCTCACATCTGCACTTACTGCAGTACTCCAGTTCACAAATATATGTTATTTAGTAGGTTATACAGCAAAACAATGTTCATGATTTGCTTTCACATGAAAAATGGAATTTTTTACAGTGAGGATCGAACCAGGAATGACTGTTCACAAAGCAAATGCTCTAACCACTACACTATTACAGTATTGTATCAATTGAGTGTATCTTGCTATTTACCTTCTTGTGCCATTTAAGCTAGAGTATGTGTAGCTAAGCAATGGGCAAACCCACGCAGCTACTTTTAAATTTAATCGGTTTGATAAAAAATATTTCTAATGTTATTTTCTTTAAAAAGGGACAGGTTTCACTTATTGCTCTGGATTTCTGCGTGCATCTGCACATTTGACAGAAATCATAGTGAGTTTGTTATGATTGTTGTCGTAGCTCTCTACAAATCAAGGATAGATCTCAACAGAATCAGGGACAAGTCCAGATTAAATCGGGACGATCAGGGACACTTTTCAAATATTAGTTCTGTTAACTTGAGACATTATCAGAATTAGAGAATCAAAATGTGAATTAATATACATTTCCTGACATGAAATAACTGCTCAGCTCTTCATTATTGTTATATTTATTTATTAAGTATAATTCACCACCTTTTGTTCAACACGCAAAAGTTTTATCAGGCATTCAAGGGGACAAAGCTGAACTTTGAGTCAACATCAGAGACGTCCATGAAAATCAGGGACAGCTGAGAGGTGTGAGTTGTACGATGAGCATTCTCACTCATTTTGATTGCCAAATGGCAATTCCTTAGTGCAGGGGTGTGTATATTGTGAGAGCTCTGCTCTCAGACACACCACCTGCACTCGTCCACACTCCATGTCCATTTAGAAGCAGAGGCAGCTCGCCTTCATGCTTATGCATGGCATGCTGCTCTTAAATGGTCGTGCTCAGAAATAGTATCACCATTTATTTATCAGTGGCCAAAGAAACACTTTAATTAAGGAAATGATGTATAAAAAACACAGGCAGAGTATTCACAGGAAAAATAAGGGAATCTATTACAGAGCGAGGGCAAGAAATGTCCCTCACCAGGACACTTAGTGAAATAAGATTTATATTGCCATGAAATATGATCTGAACTACCACAAAGGGTCACTATTGACAATATTGTAAATCTCCTATCATACTGTAATAAAAAAATAGTTGTAACTCCTGAACATTAA
Organism: Protopterus annectens; assembly: GCF_019279795.1. Lineage (NCBI taxonomy): Eukaryota > Metazoa > Chordata > Ceratodontiformes > Protopteridae > Protopterus > Protopterus annectens. Next base: position 128,233,913 of record NC_056736.1, read on the forward strand.
ATGTTTGCCACCTCTAATTTCAATAAAATGATAAAATGGAAATGTACACCTTTTCCCAAACACAGTTTAACATAGTTTTCCAATATCTATCTTCCAAACACCATATTCATCTCTGAATTTTGTAATTTACAACATGTTCAGTGATAAGATACATCTAGAACATCTAGATTAACAAAATAAACAAATAAATAAATAAATGTTCTTTCTCACAGAAAAATTAAATTCAAGCACAGCCAATTCAGACAAATGGAAGAGATACTTGAACTAAGCACAATGTTTAATAAGTAATAAGACATAATTTGACATTTCAAAAAGAACATTACTGAATGCCTCATTGCCAGCATGGGCAATAGCATGGATGCAGTTAACAGAGATTTGTAAAGATTTAAATGTTTCTGGCCACATGACATGGCTGTCTTAGGGAGGTGAAACAGCACCAGCTCCTTTATCTTGAAGGTACAGAATTGACAATGACATAGATGACTCATCCTCAATAAGTAAATCAACTCCATGAAGGATTTGATGTTGGGAGGATGGTCATTCAACTCTAACATCTGCTGGAACAGGTGTGTTGGGAGGATGGGTATGTAACTTTTGTGCTTACTGCAGCTGGTGTTTAGAGGATGCCCATGCAACTCTTGGGTCCACTGGAGCTGGTGCTGGGAGGATGGGAGTGTGACTATAGTGCCTACTGGAGCTGATGTTGTGACGATGGTCATATGGTTATTCAACTCTAGTGCCTGCTGGAGCAAGTGTTGTGAGTATGGGTATGTAACTCTAGTGCCTGTTGGAGCAGTTGTTGGGAGGATATGTATGTAACTCTAGTGCCTGGTGGAGCAGGTACTGTGAAGATTCATTTAACGTCAGTGCCTGCTGGAGCAGTTGTTGGGAGGATGGGTATGTAACTCCAGTGCCTGCTGAACCAGGTGTTGTGAGGATGGGTATGAAACTCTAGTGCCCGCTGGAGCAGGTTTTGCAAGCTTGGGTATGAATCTCTAGTGCCTGTTGGAGCAGGTGTTGGGAGGATGGGTATGTAAATCTAATGCTTGCTGGAACAGGTCTTGGGCGGATGGGTATGTAACTCTAGTGCTTGCTGGAGCAGGTGTTGAGAGGATGGGCATGTTACACTAGTGACTAATGGAGCAGTTGTTTGGAGGATGGGTATGTAACTCTAGTACCTGGTGGAGCAGGTGTTGGGAGGCTGGGTATGTAACACTAGTGCCTGCTGGAGCAGGTGTTCTGAGAATGGTAATTCAACTCTAGTGCATGCTGGAGAAGTTGTTGGGAGGGTGGGTATGTAACTCTAGTGCTCGGTGGACGAGGTGTTGGGAAGATGGGTATGTAAATCTAATGCCTGCTGGAGCAGGTGTAGAAAACATGGGTATGTAACTCTAGTGCCTGCTGGAGCAGATGTTACAAGGATGGGTATTTAACCCTAGTGCCTGCTGAAGTAGATGTTGGGAGAATGGGTATGTAACTCTAGTGTCTGTTGCCGATGGAGTTGGGAATATGGGCATATAACTCTAGTGCCTGCTGAAGTTGAGCTGCTGTTAGGATAGGCATGCAACTCTTGTGCCTGCTGGATATGGTGTTGGGAAGATAGGCATATAACTTTAGTGTATGCTGGAACTGGTGTTGGGAAAAAGGGTAGGCAACTCCAGTGCCTGCTGGAGGTGGTATTCAGAGGATGGGCATGTGACTCTAGTACGTACTGCATCTGGTGTTTGGAGAATGGGCATGTCTATAATTGGGATGGTTGAACTGAGAATTATCAGTACCACAAACTCTAGAAGGAGGAGCAGTAATGCAAAAGATTGTCAAGGGCCAGGCATTTTCCCACCAAGTTATATATACAGTAATCCTTTCTGCAAGTGCACAGGACTGGCAGTGGCATGGAAAGCCATAATGGCCACAGTGGCATGGGTCACTTGATTTTTACCCAAATGATAGATTAGGGTAATACTAATTAACACCCTCAACGCTGGGATTTTTGCAAGTGACAAACCACCTCTGATACTACTTGTATGATAGCCTCCCACCCTTAATGGAGAATGCACAGGATAGGGGAAAATGCTTCTGATCGATGAGAAGATACTTGACTTTGTTGACAGATGCAGGGGTGAAGTGCATATATAAATAGCAAAGAGAATCATGTGTTATAGAGATGTGCACAAGAATTCTGACATGGTATTAGTGCTTGGAATAAATGGAAATATTTAGGAGGAGTTGTGAGACTACAATGACCTGTTTTGCTAAAGATATCAGCAAAGGAAAGATTTGTAACCATATGTTCAGCATTGCAATTTATAAACCTTCCATTCCCCACATCATTACTGTAATTCTTTTTGGGGAAGGGTCACTGGTATTAGAGAAAGACTAGGAGCAGGTACACAAGCTAAAACATCTTCAATTCATTCCACCAGTTAGTGATCAGGATTCTTCACCTCGCAAATCCTGTACTGCATCCAATGCAAATATGCCCAGAATCATAATGTCACCTTGTTCTCTTCCAAATATAGCAAGTTATACTGTTTCAGTAGCTTTAGTATTGTATTATATTGACTAGGAACAGGAACTTAAGAAACTTCACTCGGGGGTACTTAACTATTAATGGAATGTCTTAATTTTAGATGTAACCAAAGCAACAGCAGGCATACCTTCTTTAACTATTGGACTACTACAAAAGACCAGAGGGGTATATGCTGTTGTCCATGCCAAATTTCCTGGCCAGTATAAAAACTACCTCAGATCTCCCTAGTGTAAGGTCCACACACAAATGGATCTGCCTGGTCAACAAATATAAATAAATAAATAATATTTTAGCTACTTTACCTCAAGTTTACATGCATTGTTGATGGGGAAAGAAAGGAGCTAGAAATGTTGCAATAATCAGGAACCTGACATAGTTGGCACATGTGCTTCGCTGATAACTGTTTAGCAGGGCAATTCATGCTGTTATATCATGGGACCTGAATATGAAGTTGACTACGTTACGGCTATTTTAAAATGCTGTTTCTACCTCTGCCTTTAAACAACCAGTCATAGGGGCAAACATCTGTGTGTATACGGGTGTTGTGCTTGTGTAGTGTGTGGGTGTGTGAATGTGTGTAAGTGTGCATGCCCACAAATTTTATTTATTTATTTATTTATTTTACATTTGTTAACTGGGGGTGTCTGACTGAGCCAAAAAGGCCCTTTTTCAGCAGAGACCTAGGGAGAAAAGCTCCACACAGAAAAATTACAGATACATTTAGTTATTTAGACATGATCAGTATACACACAAATTACAAAAGACATGTTTTTACAGTGGTATGCAGCACATCAACAGTTACAGTGGAGAGAACAAACAAAAAATATTAATTTAAAAATAAACGTAATTAATAGATTTGTGGTATACAGCTGAAATTTGGAACACAGGTAGAATACATACATAGTACACAGGTACAGTACATACATTGTAGATTAGCCAGTGTTTGTGAGTAAGATTGAAAACTATTATCAATTACTCTAGGTTTAGTATGTGTACCTTAAAATACCTTAAATAAGGGCATAGTTTGAATACTGCTGTTATAAATTTAGAAAGTTACTAGAATAACATACTTTATGCATTTTCTGAATGATATGAAGTCTGAAACTCAAGTATGTCATTATTTAGTGATTTCATTTTTTACTGACTTGCCACAAGGGATTGGGCCGAAAATATAAAAAATAACCTGAAATAAACATTCTAACCAAAATCACTATTTTCCCATTATACTCAATGGCAGGCAGAAGACAACATGGCCAGTGAATAGTGGTTGCTAAGGGGGGAGGCCCAGTGTGGGACCTGTAACTATGCATTAGCAGGCAATCCTATGCAAATGACGGGAATGGTACTGAATCCCAGATTTCCCCTTAATGCTAGTCAGCACCCAACAGTGTAAGTGCAGGAATAGCTTGGTTCAAGCCTAAGAGTTAGCTGACATCATAGGTGTGTGTGTCAGTCATACTGTAAGTGGATTGGAGCCCTGTGGCTTGGCATTCCCTTAGCTTAGCAGAGCTAAGCAAGAGGGTGTGTCTGAGGCTGTCTAGCACTCTTTACATTGCCTAAGCTGGTGTGTTTTAAAGGAAAAAAAAGTAAACCAAGAAATAGCAGCTCTGTGCACATTTGAACACTTTGTTTGAGCAACACCCCCCCCCCCCCCGGGCTTAAACAGGAAAGCAATGGGAAGGGAAAACAGCAGTAGGAAGGTAATCAAGAAGAACCAGCATAGCTGGTAGGTGAAATGTATCAGAAACAGCCAATTGCACAGGCAGCAGCCCAGCCCAGAACACTACTGTAAACTATGCAAAAACCTTGACCTCTGGTTTTTACCACATACTCTACACTACCAGTGTGTACAAGTGGGGAAGTTTTAACAAACAAAAACACCAAAATGATAGGGGCTGCAGCAGCTATCATACATAAACATGTGGAAGAGGCTGAGGGTGGTGAGGATGGGAATACTGTTGACCAACCCACAGTGAGGAGACGGAAAAGAGTGTACAGACCCAGGGTAACCTATCAGGGGCTACATGAACTGGAGACAGTGGAGTGCCATAGGGTGGACAGGGACCTTCTACAGCAAATTGTTGAGCTGTGCCGGCCACACCTGACACACATAACTAACAGAGGGAAATACATCCCAGTGGATACCAAGGTATGTGTAGGCCTAAAAATAATAGCCACAGATACATTCCAAAGTCCAGCAGTGGATATCCTGGTGATCTCAAAGGCATCAGCCTCCAGGATACTCTGCCATTTCCTGGATGCCATGTCAGCACATGCTGGTGAGCACGTATATTTCCCCAACACTGACGAGGCGTTGGCCAGCAATATGCATCTCTTCCACCAAATAGCAGAATACCCTGAGGTAGTGGGTGCCATAGACTGCATGCACATATGCATCAAAGCACCACTTGATGAGTGGGGTAGGGTCTACATCAACTGCAAGGGTTTCCCCTCCATCAACTGCCAGGTTGTGTGTGATGCCCAGGGCATTATAATGAATGTGTCTGCTGGCTGCCCTGGAAGCTATCACAATTCCCACATCTGGCAGCTGTACCAGAGATCTGCCAATGGGGACATCCCTTACGGTCACCTAATGGGAAATACTGGTTACACACTGGAGCCGTGGCTGATAGCACCCATCAGAAATGCACACACACCCGAACAGGAACTCCATAATGAGGCACATGCACAGTCCAGAATTATAATAGAGCATGTGTTTGGGATGCTCAATTCACGGTTCCGGTGCCTGGACACATCTGGGGGTGCCTTGCAGTACTCACCAGCTACATGTACTCAAATTGTCACCATATGTGCCATGCTACACAATATGATCCTGTGGAAACAGCTGCAGCAGGAACAGCACGGGGCAGGGCCACACAGTCCCTTACCATTACCATGGCCTGCAGAGGCACAGAGTGACTCGGATAAGGAACAACCTGAGCCTGCCCTAGTAGGCAGAAGGAGGCATGCCCAGTATGTCCAGTCCTTAGCAAAGAGGCAATGCATAGCACATACACTGACACAGTAGGGACCCAGGGAATGACACCTCTCTCTGACTCACACATACAGTAACAGGGATGCCAAACATGACACTACCCGTGCTCAACCATGTATAGGGAGTGTATTATGTGCATCTGACATAAGTAGCCCTCTAGCACCATCTTCAATACTGGCACAGCCACAAGGTAAGTCACTCTTCTTACCAATTGCTGAATGGAGTAGTATATGTTGTTACTTGTATCTATGGTATGGATGTGAGCATGCAAGGAAATTGGGTGGCTGAATGGGATGCCAGCAGAGAGTAGACACCTATAGTGGCAGCATGAGATCTGTAACAAATGCTGTTGTCACCATAGTAGCCAGTACTACACATGGTGACAAAACCCACTGCAGGAAATGTGCTTGGCCACATGTGTCCATATGACACACACATGCCAGTCAGGAAGGCTCACATACCCAATAACAGTCTCAGCCAGCAGGACAGGTGTAGACAAACACAAACAAAAGCTGTGCTAAGGCCTCTGAATGTTGGCTATGGGTAACCCCACCCCCCAGGACTACACAGACAGACTACATCAGGTCAGGTAGTGGGATGTTAGTTCTGAAGGGTGAGAAGTCAGAAACTGATATGTAGGTCAATCAAACCTAAGACCTGTAGCACACTGATATGCCTCTAGTCAGCATGATAGGTTAGAATACAGAATGAAATGGAGTACCTGACATACCAGTACAGTCATAGCAAATGTGTACAAGTGTCAGGTGTGCCCCCCAATCCTATATAGAAATATAGCAAGCGTCAGGTGTGCCCCCCCAATCCTGTGTAGAAATGTAGTAACAGTTTGGTGTTCCCCCCCAATCCGATGTAGACATGTAGTAACAGTCAGGTGCCCCCCCATTCCTATGTAGAAATGTAGTAACAGTCAGGTGTACCCCCCAATCCGATGTAGACATGAAGTAACAGTCAGGTGTGCCCCCTCAATCCTATGTAGAAATGTAGTAACATGTATGCGTAGATATAATATCAGTGGAGCACAGATTACCTGAGGTGACCAAGGTAGCAGGATAGATGTAGCATTTGTACAATATGCAGGTATGCGTGTGTTTGGTTGGTGTGTGTTTCATATTGTGTGAGAGTTATCAGTATGCATGCTTGGTGAGGTTTGTCCTGGTGGCCATTGCCCAGCACTGGTGATGACAGGGCCAAGTCCTCACAGCTTCAGTGCCAAACACAATGCTACCCAGTATAACACATTCTAGCAATAAGCCATTGTAAATGTATGGAGGTAATATGTGGCACCATCTGAAAGATGGACATGGCATGACTGTTGAGCCAGATATGCAAGCAGTACACAGGGGAAAGCACCCCAGAATGACAGTGTATAATGTGTAACTGTTAAATGGACACACCCTTGGAATTGTACGTACAGGTTTGCAGCACATTATCTGGGCTTGTAGTAGGGAATACCGATGTTGTCTGGCCAAATACTCACAGACCACAAAGGTCATAGGAATGATGTATTGAGAAACAGCTGATGTCCTTGCACAAGCCAGCATAAGAGGAATGCCCCATGCATATCTGTGAGTCAGATGCAAGTAGTGTCCATGGCACACATGAACCTAGCTCACCCAACCACCACCCACAGATACCTCTCCGGTCTTATCCCTGCTGTTGGGAATGGGTACAATATGACCCCCACCTGTGTATGGAAATAGCAAAAGAATGCCGCATGCAGTGCAGGTGTCCCATGCAGGTGTGTCCCTAGCTGTAAGCAGCACCCTGCCAGCATCCACACCACTTGATCAATACTGACAGAAAGTATTGGCACGAACACCTAGCACACCTACCCTTTCACCCTAGGGGAATATGCTATATTGCAGTCTGGGACTGTAGGACTGACAGAATGCAATGGCCTGCTACTGCTAGCCTGCATCAGAACCAAATGGCCTACAGTCTTCTGCCAAAGGCCTGTGTCTAACCCGTACTACCAATGTATGTTATGTCATGGACTCCCAAATAACAACATAACACAGTCCACAGAACCCATATGCAAGGCACTGTGGACAAACCACAGTAACATGTCCACCATGTCTCACTGCATGAACTATGGACCAACACCAATTTACTGCTGTGATGAGGTGATAACTATAGAGAAAGTATCAGAGAATGTTTGCATAATGTATGAAAGAGGATAGAATAATTGGCTGGGGATGGGAGCATGGGCAACATGGAATTTGCGAAGTCCGAAATACAGCCATGTGCACATACTATCCATGTGCAAACACAAGAATGGGTGGCTGCAAACCTGCTCGTAAACCACAGTAGAGGGAATGTCCTGACTTATGACCCCTGCCTCTGGGAAACCTGTGTGAATCTGTACAGCTGTGAGGTATTGCCACAGCAAGATAAGACCATACTGTCATGTCGATGGATGTACAAGTATAGAATCCTCTGCCACCACTGTACCAAGGTGCTGAACCAGTTACACAGACCCAGCAGCAAGTGTCTGCAGCTCACCCTCCAGAATGGCATTAGTTTGCAGGAATATGTAGGCATTTGACCACAATACTGAACACAGCTGCATTCACCCTGTGTTCCCCAGGACATCACTGTGAGCAAAAATGTCTACCTGACAGTATGTGATGGCATAAAACATTACAGTGTATAACAGTACACATGTCTGAATATCTCTGCTAACACCAGGACCATGTAGCAGAAGCAGCACAGACACAATTACCTACAGTACCTACTATCCCTTGCCCTGTTTGACCCCATATTGTCAACTGATCTACAGATATCCTGCAGAAACAGTTTGCTAGCTGTAAGTGTAGAACACAAAAGTCTGTACTGGAGTACAATCTACCTGGAATGGATCCACACATTCAATACAGAAGGGCACACTGGGCATGCTCACACACTTAAAGAAATGAAGCCCATGTCTGGCAACAACAGTAGACTATATGAAGCCCATGTCTGGCCACAACAGTGGACTATACATATCTGACTGTTGCAGATGTTAGTGCAGACACTCCTCAGTATGCACCAGCCATGCTTTGTATACACATTGGATAGGAATACACACATATATCCAAGGACAACACACTATAATATGCCAAAATTACACATACATAGATGTGTGGAAGAGAGTGACAGTGACAAAGAAACTTCCATCATGAGGCCTGTCCCACCCAGCACACAGCCAAGTGGCTACGACCACATGATGTGTAAATGTCACTCACCTTAGACATTTTCCTCTGGAATCCCTCAGCATTATAGACTCTGTGGTGCTAGTGCTAACTGTGCAGCATGACTGTACAACGCAGTAGTCATCTAGCAGTTGCATACACATACCTGTAGAATATAAACCTGTGTGTGCCTGAGTGTGGTGTGTCTGCCTCTAGATGAATGGGTTATGGCCCATGCACACACACTGCCCTCGTCATAGCCCTGCTATGGCAAGCCTGCTGATGTCAGTCACATTGAAATACACCTTTGGGGAAGGAGAAGCCCAGTAATCTCTGTGGTGCATCCTATAATTGTGTAATGCTGTAGTGTCACCTGTCACCCCTAGGCTTCCGGATATTGGCAAAGGCTCTTGCCACCCCCATAGTGCCTTTTTTAGGCAAGGCTCAAATTCTAAACCTACCACCCTAGAACACAAAAAAGTAAAAAAACTAAGGGTAATGCTGCTCAGTGCCAGAAGTCTCAATCTCAAGATGCACGCACTCGAGGCCCTTCTCAGTATGGAGAACATCGATGTCTGTGCTGTGACAGAAACCTGGTTCAAGGCTCCTGAGAGCACCCCAGCACTAGCAGGTTTTACCTCATATCATGCGTTCCGGCCCCAAAATCCGGACAACACCAAGAAAGGAGGGGGGTGTCCATATTCATAAAGGACACCCACACCTCAAGGTTGGTGGCAACGCACGATGCATCGGAGACCATCCAGGTGCAATTAACCATAGGCAGGACTGCTCTGCAATTTGTAGCATGTTACAGGCCACCCTCTCAAACTCAGGAACCTCACATGGCCTTCCTGAAAACAATGGAGGGGATAAATGTATCTCCAAACACCATCATACTAGGTGACTTCAACTACCCTAATATAGACTGGGAACACTACTCAAGCCCAAACACTATAGCCCAAAGGTTCCTGGAGTTCATAAACTCAAATGCCATGGAACAACTAGTCACCATCCCACAAGAGGAGAAAACATACTTGATCTCATCATCATGAACATGGGATCACAATGTTCAACACCGGAAGTATACACTCACTGGTGAGATCAGATCATAAACTAATCTCGCTGGAGGTCCTCATCCCGCCCCCACCTGAAATAAAAAAGACCACAGTGAAAAACTTCTCAAAAGCTGACTTCACACTTCTAAAAACTAGTGTGGTCTCCTTTAAGGCCCCAGTGGTAAACATTACTCAAACCGCTGAATCACTTACAAATGCCTTCTACCAGCACCTACAGGACTGCATGGATCAGGCAATCCCAAACAAAACTAAGACTCTTTGTACCAAAGGCAAGCGTCCAGTCAGGTGGACCCCAGCCATAAACAAGCTCTACAACAAAAGGAGGAAGCTACTACAAGATAGAGCAAAATCCTTGAAAGGTAAGACACCTTTGATCATTATAAGTAAAAAACTAAGAGCTCTCATAAAATCATCCAAGGCAAATTTTGAGAGAAAAATCGCCAAGGACTCAAAGACAATCATAAGGCCTTCTTTAGCTATGTTAGAAACCTAGGAGGAAACTCCCAGATATGCTCAGAATTAGTTCAAAATGATGTGAAGATTACTGAACCTACACACATTGCCAACATACTGGCTGACACGTTCAGTGCAAACTTCTCCCCCCCCCCCAAAAGGAGAGATATCTATACCAGAGGATTATAACCCCCAAACATCTCCAACGCCCAGGTGAGAACTGCTCTCCAAAGCAAAAACACAGCATCCATGGGACTGGATGGTGTCCCCGGCTGTGTGCTCCACGAACTCAATGAGGAATTAAACCCGCAGTTAGGACAGCTGTTTAATCTTAGCCTCACCTCAGGATACATACCCAAGGAGTGGCGCCTGGCGACTGTGGTCCCACTTCACAAGGCGGTGCCTCCACTGACCCTGGAAATTACCGTCCCATTAGCTTGACAAGCCTTATCTGCAAAGCCATGGAGAGGATCATAATGGAACTCATAAATAAAGACATAGGGAACTTGCAGACTTTGTATCCAACCCAGTTTGGCTTTGTCAAAGGCAGATCATGCCTTTTAAACTTGGTTGACTTTTTCGACAGTCACCAAGGCCATTGATGAGGGAAAGGCAGTCCATACAGCCTACCTTGACCTGGCAAAGGCCTTCGACACAATACCCCACTCAGGTATCATCGAAAAACTCATCAGCTTGAATGTAATCCCATACATCACAAGATGGGTTGCAAACTGGCTAAGTGACAGAACCCACAAAGTCAGAGTTGCTGGAGCCATGTCAGACTCAAAGCCTGTCACAAGTGGTGTCCCACAGGGCACAGTCCTGGGTCCACTCTTGTTCGGCATCTATTTTTGAAGTACAAGCAAACACAGGAGGGTTATGGCTGACAAAGTTTGCAGATGACTGCAAACTGGGCGCCATAGTCGAAAACACATCTGACACAGATATCCTTCAGAAGGGCCTCACAGAAACGGATAACTGGTGCCAGAGCCATGGCCTAAAGTTAAATGCCAAGAAATGCATAGTCATACCCTTCGGAAAAACAAGGTTACCCCTAGCTACCATATAGGTGGCAATCCACTGAGCACAGAAGAAGTCATCAGGGATCTAGGGACCCAGGTTGACAGTAGCCTTCGTTTGACACTCATGTTGCTAAAGTGGTTAGGAAAACCTTCTACATTGCCCACCTGATCATGAAGGGATTCACATCTAGATCAAGGGAGGTCATCGTCCCCTGTACTCATCACTCATTAGACCTATGATTGAGTACAATGCCCCATTCGGAATGTATCTGACCCGACACCTGCAGCAGCTGGAAAGGCCCCAAAAGTTCCTCACCAAAAGGATAAAGGGTCTCAAAAATATGTCTTATGCTGCCCGACTGAAAGAACTCCAGCTCTATTCAGTCTCATACCGCTTGCTCAGAGGTGACCTGTGCCTGACATATAAGGCCATGTCAAACCCTGATTTGATGAATATGCTTCACCTCAAAAATCTAGATCCTCAGAACCACAAGGCGGAGACTTAAACCTTGACACGGTTATTAATAGAACGTGCTGGAGGGACAGATTCATCACCCAGAGACTCCCTATGCTGTGGAACAAAATCCCAGTACATGTGAGGCAGAGCACCTCGCTGGCCTTGTTCAAGAGGAATCTTGACCAATGGATGGGGATCGCAGATATACCCCAGGGATTACTTCAGTGTCACTGCTTGACAGAGGCACAGCAAAATAATAGGCATAGTTTTATTCAAACTAAAGGGGTGGTGAAAGCCAAATAACTATGGGCTAGGCTTATAAATGCCCTTGGGCAGATAGCCTAGTATGAACCTATGAACCTATGAACCTATGATAAACTAGTTAGGTAGGAGTTCTAATCCCAGACATGGCAAGTGTGTGTGTGTGTGTGTGTGTGTGTGTGTGTGTGTGTGTGTGTGTGTGTGTGTGTGTGTGTGTGTGTGTGTGTGTTTGTGTAGGAAGCAATGCTTTGTAGGCTAGTCACACTCACTACAATTTTAAATGCACTACTTTGGCATGCCTGCTGATATCATTCACCTTGAAATATACCTTTGGGGAATATGCAGTCTAATAATCTCCATGGTGTGTCCTAGAACAGTGTAATGCTGTAGTGTGAGATAGTAGTTTGGCAGGGGTTCTATTCCCAGTCATGGCAAGTGCGGATGTTTGCTTGTCTGTGTAGGAAGCAATGGTTTTGAGGCCATTCACAGTCAATATAACCTCCATTGCCCTTCTTCGGCAAGCCTGCTGATGTCATTCATTTTGAAATACACTTTTGGAGAAGGGGTAGTCCAGTAATCTCCATGGTGCGTCCTATAACCATGTAATGCTGTAGTGTGATGCAGTAGTTTGGTAGGAGTTCTATTTCCAGACATGGCAAGTGTGGATGTTTGTGTGTGTGTTCCTTTGTCTGTGTAGGGAGCAATGCTTTTGTGGCCATTCACAGTCACTACAACCCCATTGCCCTTTTTTGGCAAGCCTGCTGATGGCATTCCCATTGAAATACACCTTTTAGGAAAGAGTAGTCCAGTAATCTCTGTGGTGTGTCTTATAACTGTGTGATGCTGTAGTGTGATTGACTAGTTTGGTAGGAGTTCTAGTCCCACACATGGCAAGTGTGGGTGTGTTTGTTTGTGTAGGAAGCAATGCTTTTGAGGCCATTCACAGTCACTACAACCCCATTGCTCTGATTTCATTCCCATTGAAATACCACTTTGGGAAAGGGGGGTAGTCCAGTAATCTCTGTGGTGTGTCCTATAACAGTGTAATGCTGTAGTGTGATATAGTAGTTCGGTAGGAGTTCTAGTCCCAGACATGGCAAGTGTGGATGTTTGTGCGTGTGTATGTTTGTTTGGGTAGGGAGCAATGTGTTTGAGGCATTCACAATCACTTCAACCTCCATTGCCCTTCTTTGGCAAGCCTGCTGATGTCCATTCACCTTGAAATAAACCTTTGGGGAAAAATAGCTCAGTACTCTCTGTGGTGCATCCTAGAACAGTGTAATGCTGCAGTGTGATATAGCTGTTAGGTAGGGGTTCTGTTCCCAGACATGACAAGTGTGGATGGATGTTTGTGTGCTTGTTTGTCCGTGTAGGGAGCAATGCTTTTGAGGCCATTCACAGTCAATACAACCTCTATTGCCCTTCTTTGGGAAGCCTGCTGATGTCATTCATTTTGAAATACACTTTTGGGGAAGTAGTCCAATAATCACTGTGGTGCGTCCTATAACAGTGTAATGTTTTAGTGTGATATAGTAGTTCGGTAGGAGTTCTATTTCCGGACATGGCAAGTGTAGATGTTTGTGTGCGTGTTTGTCTGTGTAGGGAGCAATGCTTTTGAGGCCATTCACAGTCACTATAACCCCATTGCCCTTCTTTGGTAAGCCTGGTGATGTCATTCCCATTAAAATACACCTTTGGGAAAGAGAGTAGGCCAGTAATCTCTGTGACATGTCCTATAACTATGTAATGCTGTAGTGTGATAAACTAGTTAGGTAGGAGTTTTATTCCCAGACATGGCAGGTGTGGATGTGTTTGTCTTTGTGTTTGTTTGTCTGTCTGTGTAGGGAGCAATGCTTTTGAGGCCATTCACAGTCACTACAACCTCCATTGCCCTTCTTTGGCAAGCCTGCTGATGTCATTCACCTTGAAATACACCTTTGGGGAAGGAACAGCCCACTAATCTTCGTGGTGCGTCCTAAAACAGTGTAATGCTGTAGTGTGATATAGTAGTTTGGTAGGGGTTCTATTCCCAGACATGGCATGTGTAGGTGTTTGTTTGACTGTGTTTGGAGCAATGCTTTTGAGGCCATTCACAGTCACTAAAACCTCCATCACCCTTCTTTGTCAAGCCTGCTGATGTCATTCACTTTGAAATACACCTTTGGGGAAGAACTAGTGTAGTAATCTCTGTGGCACGTCCTCTAACTGTATAATGCTGTAGTGTGATAAACTAATTAGGTAAGAGTTCTATTCCCAGACATGTTGAGTGTGGCTGTTTGTCTGTGTAGAGTAGCAATGCTTTTGAGGCCATTCTCAGCCACTACAACCTCCATTGCCCTTCTTTGGCAAGCCTGCTGATGTCATTCCCTTTGATATACACCTTTGGAAAATGTGTAGTCCAGTAATCTCCATAGTGTGTCCTGTAACTGCGTAATGCTGTAGTGTGATAAACTAGTTAGGTAGGAGTTATAACCCCAGACAGGGCAACTGTGAGACTTGGTGTGAGTGTGTGTGTCTGTGTTTGTCATTCGTATCCAGTGTGGAGTTGGCTGCGAGTGTGTAACAACTGGACTCATTGTGGAGTGGATTTTGCAAATTTCCTATATGATAGGCCTATTATATATAACAAAGTCCACCTTACAAGGATAACAGATGTCAAATAGATGAGAGGCTGGGGTGCCAATCCATACCTCTACATGTGACATCAAGGCCTGGTGAACAAATTAAGCAACCCTTGTATTACCCAGAGCACAGTCTCAACCCATGTCTCTTACACAAAAACACTTTACTAAGCAACGACCGCTTTGTTGGTAGTGCCCTGCATATTGCCCACAGATAGTAACCATGGTGTGATTGCAGTGGACTACAGAGGGCATGGCACTCTGTCCCATCACTACAATATGCACATAATTGCAGACAGTGCACCTTCACTATGTTCCCCAATGGACACCTTCAACAACTGTGGTGCCATCAAATGTGACCCACAATGGACATACCATGCCTCAAACACATGCCTGTATGGAAAGATGCCACTGACACCAGAGAATACCTGTATCATGCTATCAGTGTAGGTGCAGGGTCAACCTAGTGTCCATTATCAGTTCCCGCCACATGAGGCCAGGACTGCCACATCTGATGATAACAATCTGTGTACACAACATGGGCCAGACACCCCAGGTACAGTTCCACATGTCAGTGAACATGCATGTGGGACATGTGCACATCCCATACACTGTTCATGTCATGGACTATAGAACACATACATGGCAAGCATTGCACAGCATTGGCCACACATAATAGTAACCCAGGTGACTGGATGGTGAATACAATACCCACCTGGGTGGGCCAATCCAGACACTACACCCCTGAGCCACACTGCAGACCATTGTCATGTGGCCTGATGCCAAAGTATACCCTTTACCTAGACTTGCACAGCCTTCTGGCACAGTCAGCCACTACACACCTCTGAAGCAATGCACACATGCATGTCAGTACTGGCACCCTGTGTCTGTGTGTGTGTGGAGTATGATGCTGTCGACCACATTCACACTCACTACAACACCCATTGGCCTACTGAAGCATGCCATCTGATGTCAGACATCTTCTCATACCCTTTGCCCATATATCATTTGGCTAAAACCTGTGGTGCATTTGATACCTGCGCATTACTGTATTCTGGCAAACTAACTAGTTAGGAAGTCTATTCCTAACCCTGCCAACTGTGATAATGTGTGTGAGTCCTTGAGCAAGTGTGCCTGTGTTGACATTGACACCTGTTCATGTGGACAGGCACATGTACTACACCTACCTTATCACTCCTATATCACTGTAGCAGATGTCACTCACCAGCAGATATACCTTTGGTCAGCTCCACAACATGTAAGCTATGTGGCGTATGCAATAACTGCATAGACATGTGATAGCAATACATAGTCAGTCAGGGGTTTGAAACAATGTACTGGTAGGTGTGTGACACAAACATGCTTAGGTTTTACTCTCCCACCCCCTCCTTGACTTACTTTGTTTCTGTCTGTCTCTCTCACTCTCTCTCTGGTGGATGTGGAGAAATGCACCTGCTTTGCTTAGGCAGCAGCTTGTGTTTTTGTAAGTTATGCTCATGATCAGCTGATGGACTCTGCATGAATTGCAGTCCCCCCTAGATGATTGCACGTGGAACAGCCGTGGTAACATTCCCATAGCCAATTTCATGGAAACACACTCCAATATGT
Organism: Protopterus annectens; assembly: GCF_019279795.1. NCBI lineage: Eukaryota > Metazoa > Chordata > Ceratodontiformes > Protopteridae > Protopterus > Protopterus annectens. The sequence continues at coordinate 128,250,124 of NC_056736.1, forward strand.
AGGAACATCATGTGGGTGTTGGGCCTTTCATTCACTGTGAGCAGGACCTCAGTTTAGTGTTTGGCAAACAGCATCACAGATGGTATTGAGATTTACCTCTAACAGCATACACTGTGGAAACAGGCCAACAGACAGGAGGGGGATGTGCCAAACATAACTACAGAATGTAAGTGTTGCTCTTCTGCACTTGGAGTAATGTTGGCTTAACAGAGTGTGTGTCGATATGGCTGGTCTACGTGGTTTACTACCTGTCATGACAGTGTTATGTGTTTGAGGAAACTCCCACCTGTAGGGTTATCTGCAGACTGGGCAGTGTGTGGAGCCTTATGTTTCTTGTGTTACTCACAGAACACCTATCTTAGAACTGCAGAAGCATAGTCTGAGGATTGCAGTCAGTACATGGTGACAGCCATGAGAGTTACTGACTTCATATCCCTCATAGAACATATGTCACAACAAACCCTGGTACGACAGTAAATGTATGAGGTTATCACAGCAACATACCAATACTGGCCCAGTGTTTGTGGCTCCAGCCACAAGTCTGTCAACCTTTGTACATGCCATGCAATAAGAGGTGCATATGTTCTGTACACCATTATTTATTGACATCATACCTGATAACAAGCCAGTCAGATATCAGACTGCTAGACATGTTATGTGTAGTAGGGGTTATTTCTGAGGACATAACCCAGGCATTCTGTGGTTGTGTGTACAGTACTGGGGCTTGTGCACTTATGGTGATTGTTGACAGTATGTGTATCGCCATACGTACCTTGGGCTGTGCACAGACTATAGTAGATGCCATTGTTCTTGGTCTTGTTCTATCTGATTTTACATACTGCTCCAGTGTATAGCACCCTATCGGCTCACATGTCTGTAGGGCCAGACACACACGTGTCCCATACCACAGACAGTCATCGGACCACACCTTGTCATGACCCAGTTTATGTAGGGTTAGTGTGTGAGTGGCACATATGAAGATGGTGTTTATCACACAGTCCATATAGTGTCATATTAAGCTTGTGTACAATATGTGGCTGTGTTTACATTGGTTGTGGGTATGCACTTTCTCACAGGTGTCTGTTACTCTGTGCTGTGACATGCATGTAGAGCCTGCTATATTTGCAGGTACATGTGTATTCCCCCATACAAAGTGTAGCCCAGTGTTGTGGCAGTCTGTCTGTAGTTTGCACAGTGCTTTGTGACATGCCTAGCAGCATAGTGTAATTACCCAGTGTGTTGTTATGTCCAGTTATTTGCAAGACATACTGCTACCAGGCCACCATAACTGTTGTGTATTTCTGACAAAGCAGTGGGATTCTGTATAGCTGTATGTCACTAACTAATGAGTAGTATGTGGCCATGTGATGTCTACACCACCAGGTATTGTGTCAGGACAGACTTGCATGTGTGAATGCATAAACTGTGTGTGGGCATATGTAGTCCAGTATTTATGTAATATACCCATGTACATGGCTGTTAACACCCACATTGTGAGGCATGGTCCACATGTCTTGCATGAAGGAGATAATAGAGTGCAGACTGTCCACATATGTTGGTCATATCTGTGCTGTAGTCCACAGGATCATTACTTTGCTAGCAGTGGTACTGTACTATGATGTCCTTAGGATGGATGTCAGTAGCCAATGGCGTACATGTCAAAAGCAGTTGTGACCTCCCACACGCAACATGTTTGTTAAGACAACTCCTGTTACAGTAGCAATAGTCTACATATATACCTGCAATACATACATGACATCCCCTTTCACTAAAAGGTTGGGACTATTGTTGCTGAGGTAGGACTCCACTCCATGTTCTGGACATATGGTAAACATATATGTATATGTGTATATGTGTGTGTATATATATATATATATATATATATATATATATATATATATATATATATATATATATATATATATATATATATATATATATATATATATATATATATATATATATATATATATATATATATATATATATATATATATATGTATATATATATATGTGTATCTGTATAGATATATACACATATACATATGTACATACATATATATATATATATATATATATATATATATATATATATATATATATATATATATATATACAAACTCAAATATATACATATACACAGCAATATCTGTCTACACATACAGATATATAGATATATATGCACATATAGTTATGGATATCTACATATATATTGACATAAATAGGTATATCTGATTAGACATGTATGCACATATAGTTATAGATGTTTCCATATATATCAACATAACTAGTTATATCTGTACACATAGGATGTGCATACACACATATATATATATATATATATATATATATATATATATATAGAGAGAGAGAGAGAGAGAGCGATCTAAAAATGGCCATATATATGATGTGCTATACAGATGTGTAGACATACATATGTATGAATATATATGTGTATGTACATGTAGACATATATCTACATATGTATATATCCATATTCCTGTCATCTGTAAACATCACGGTTGTGTATACCTTCTGAGATGTATCTCACCGTATGTACCTGATATGTGTATATTTAGCTATAACAACATATGTGATGCAACAGTAATATCAATAACAAGTACTACACAATTGTGGAAGTGAAAGCAATTATTCAATACTATTCAATATGTGTAGTGACAGATATATTGGAAAAACAACTGTCTTCACAGCTGTTATGGTGTAGTGATTGACTGTTGTGACTATAGTATACAGGGTCCTGGGTTCAAGACCTGCAAGGGTTGTGTATTTTTTTGCTGCTGGGCAGAGCAAGGGCTGTTAGATACAGAGTGGTTAAGGCAGTGTTGAGCAGCTTTAGGCATGTTTGCGTGGGTTTGCATGAAGCTAAGCAGTGCTAAGCTACGGTTAAACGTGTGGGCACTTACACCATGTAGGCTTTGCTTACCAGTGTGCAAATCTGCTTAGCTGTTATATTGCAGCAATGCTGACACCTATTAAGCATGGCTCAGCCCTGGTAACCAGTGCTCACATTCCAGACTGATAACATAGCAGGGTAATGACATTTGCAATAAGTGTATGTAATGCCATGTACAAAACATGCATCTATGTGCTGTCATTACAATAGCAAGGGGTGTGAGTGTTGTGTCTGGGACAGTCAAGTATATAAGACCTGTACAGCACTGTTATCCATGTGAATGTGTTACATACAAGGGTAGTAACCCAGGATACATGCTGTCACACTGGCATGTAGTGTATTATGGAAGTACTACTGTTGACAGTGCTTTCCCTGGCAAGAGTAGATTGCTAAATGTAGTACTGACAGCAAGCATACCTGCAGGCATAGCTGGACTCTGAGGCTTCACTGTCATGTTCCTGGTGTGTGACCTGTGTCACAGTATATATCCCCTACCAGATAAAAATCTGACATGTGGAAAGTAACTGTAGACTACTGCCTGTACAGCACATGTCAGTGAGGGCATCCATCATATAGTAATGGCATACATATTGGTGTCAGACGTCTATCTGTCAACACATTCATCCTACTGCATAGCTACTTGCCATGATGATGTCTTGTCAGTTCCTGTACAGATGTGCAGATGGCAGGTATCTAGCTTGGTTATGTAGAGGCAACCTATGCTTGACTGACACTGGCATGTCTTCCCAGCTGCGTTATAACTGGAACATATAGGAGACAACACCATGTACACACCACATGCCATGGGTACCTCCACTGCACCACCACAGTCAACAGAACATGCTTGGGTACAGGTCTCCATCACATACACTAACCATGTATTATAATACATGTTGCATACATGTCAACTGGATCACTCCAGTGGCCATTTGCAGGTGGCACCCAGAGGATTGGCTGATGCATGTCACTCTCACCGTGAAGGTCACCACAGTGGTGTCTGTCGATAGATAGCCTGCTGGCACATGGCAGGTGGCATGATAACACTGTACACACATCCCCTATACTACCCACTTCTCCATGGACAATAGCCAGGTACACACCTATGACCACCTGCAGTGATGCACCCCCAGTACTGACACATGTGTATGTGTGCATTACTGAGGATTGCAGTGTCTGTGTGTTAGTACACCTGTAGTTGGGAATACCATGAGAGCCTCCACAACCACTGCAACACCCATTGCCATAGTAAGATGTGGCTGCTGCTGTATTGGACATTACATGTACCCTGTTATGCTCCTCTCCCTAATGGGTACATGAGCCTTGCAGTGCCAGCATAACAGTGTTGTACAAATGCGTTGATAGTCATGGGATACTCATTGAGTTCTGGCAAGTGTGTGTATGTGTGCATGTCTTTATATCTGTAGAGTACAACATTCCTAGGCCACATACTCCTATTAAAATATTTATTGCCACACAGTAGTACAGATAGTGTTGTTGCTGCCCATAGGTGAGGCATGACAATTCAACACCCTACTATGCCTGTGGCATGTGCATTAGATGCATATCCCTGTAGTACCACTGTTGGGATGTACAGTGGGTTGTATCGCAGTCGTGGGAAATGTGTGATGGTGGGTATGTCAGAGTGTCATCATGGGCTTCAGTGAATACAATATCCACTGTGGGATGTGGGTGTTGTGTACACTGTCATTACACCATGGTACACCCGGTATATGTCCCCTGTACCACTGTATGGTGACCACTGTCACCATCAACCATGCAGATAACTGATACCATAATCCAGCCCAGTTATGCATGTGCTGTGTGCAACCTACTTGTAACACATTGGACACACTGACAAGTTAGTTAGCACCAATAGGCCCAAATCTCTTGGATGTGAGTCTACCTGTTATGTGTCTGTTAACGTGTATATGATGTAAATAAAATAAAATGTCCATTAGGCAGTGATTACACCATAAGCTCCACACATTGAACGAACCAGGCAGCTGGATACCAAAAAGTCTTTATTCAAGTAATTCCCAGTTAAATGCTTTCTTCCTCTGCATGACACTTCGGGGACATCATCAGGGGAAACCCATACACAAAGAAACAACAACAGAGGGAAGTACGGGGGAGTTACAGGAACAACAACAGGTAGAACGCACTGGTGGAGATAGTAATATTCTGTTAAGTCATGATGGTAAATGTGCATCCCTGGATGGTTTCAAGATGTATAATTACACAGATTTAAGTTTGAATACAGTCTTTTTTTCTTTATTTAAGAAAGCTTTTAAATTTGTACCGACCTTTAAATTGGATACATTAGATGTTATCACTGAGTTATAACTTTACACTAGAAAACTAAATTTTAATGTCTTGTTTAAAGAACAAGATCTGTACGGTCAAGAAGGTAATGTTAAATTAAAAAAGAAAAGTTGTTTCAACCCACCCCTCCATCCTTTAATTTCAGCCTTTGAAAAAGCATGTGAAGTGGAGATCCAGAAAGAGTTTAAATGACCAAACACCATTAAAAACTCTAAATTAAGTAAGGATGAACTCACATTTCTTAACCAGTGTAGAACTAATAAAATGCTTAGAATTATGAAACCTGATAGAAGGGGGGGGGTGTAGTGTTGTTTAATACCATTGACTATGTGAACCACCTTACTATGATTCTTTCTGAAATAGATAAGTATCAAATAACATCCAGGGATGAGGATAATTTAGCACATAGAAAAAATCAATTATTTTTGGAGTACTCTTTATTGCAAAGGTTTATATCAGAGGACCTATACAATTTTCTGACAACTGAGTATCCACTAGTTCTAACAGCCTTTGGTATACCCAGAGTGCATAAGTGTATTTAGCAACCCCAATTTAGGATTATTATATCAACATGGTATAGTTCTACACACACTTATGTACTTTTGTGGATAGAATTTTAAAGGACACTGTAAACACAGTCGACTATTTATTGAAAGATTTGTGGGATTTTTTCTCCAAAATTAAAGAACAATGGTACAGTAACAATGTGACTTGTTCTACCATTGTCATTATTAATTTATTCACCTCAATTCCCCATAAAGAGGGGCTGGATTTTTTCCATTAAGCCATCAGGGAACATTCTCCTTTCTCTGAAACAATGGTTAATTTTCTTTTGGCTTTAATGGAGTATGTTTTAACTAGCAACTTTTTTACATTTGATGGTGAATTTTATAGGCAAATACAAGGGGTAGCTATGGGAGAAACATGTGCCCCCATATACGCCAATTTGGACCTTTATGCGTGGGAAAGGAAACATGTTTTCACAAGCATATACAAACCACTTTGGTTTATGTACCATCATTTTAAAAATTTAATGGACCAAGTTTCAGTACCCAGCACTTTAAATATTAAAGGAGCCACCAGGTGTGGATGTTGTAACCAATGTCCCTTTATTTTGGGCAAAGATGTTGTGTACACTAAAGGTAATAATAGAGGTATTTCTCTACATAAAGGCAATTGTAACACCAAGGGAGTTATTTCCATTTCCATTTGCCAAATGTGCACACTTTTATGTTGGTAAAATGGTCAGGAATTTTAAGACCTGAATTTATGAGCATTTACGTGCTATTAGTAAGAACACTAGTAATGCCCTTTATAGGCACACATTAGAATGCCAGGGGGACATAGTATTTAAATTTGGGATTCTGGAAGCTGTGCCACACAATTTTAGAGGTGGTTGGTGGGAACTTCAGGTTGATCTTAGAGAATTTTATTGGATTATTAAGTTAAATGCCTTGGAAGTACCAGGCTTACATGATTTTATTTCCCTGGTACCAGTTTTAAGGAAAAAGGCTTTAACTTTATGATTTATCTATACTATGCATTTCTGCTTATGTTTTTGTTCATGGTTTTGTGTAAAATGTAAATGTATTTTTTATGGTTTCAAACATGTTGTGCTTCTTACTAAAGAAGCACTTGATGTATTAATTAAGTAATTGGGTAATTGAATTATTGTTTATTGGATGTATAAAAAAGGGTTGACCAAAAGATAGGGGATTGTTCTTTTGGTTCTGATGATGTCCCTGAAGTGTCATGCAAGGAAAGAAAGCACTTAGCTGGGAATTACTTGAATAAAGACTTTTTGATATCCAGTTGCCTGGTTTGTTTGATGTGTGGAGCTTAAGGTGTAATCACTGCCTAATGGACATTTTATTTTATTTACTAGTTTTCTGTTGGTGTCCTGTTCAAATGGATTATGATGATTTTTTAATGTGTATATGATGGTATGTCACACTATGTATTGTCCATATACAACCATTACATCCCCCATTACCATACTGTACATTTCTGGGGATGTTCTGCATGTAACATGTAACTTGTAGCACACTTCACCCTAAACGCTGTGTGGTGTGTGCAATGAAAGCCACACACTTCAGTAGCACTACATACCTAGTTAGGGGTTTAGTCCCAGTGTTGCCAAATAAGAGTGTGCATGTATGTGGATGGATCTACAGCAGGTTGCTGATTATACATGTCCCAGTGGGTCACCTGTCCATGTGGCACAGGCAATAACTGTTATACAAACCTGTGAAATGTGTTTAACTGTACCCAGGATATGTGACAGCCATGGTGTCACCACAGTGCCATACCTCTTGTGGAATATGACTGCAGACCATCCTCCTGCTGACACTTACACCTACAACACAAATGGATAACATTATGGAGACCACAACCACTCAGTGTTACTAACATCTATAATGCATCATGGCTGGACAGCTACACTACCTGACATGTATGCATTACTCCTGACAACATGTTACACAACAGTACATTGGTACACTGTAGTACAGTCACCGTGTGCATCAGAATCATATTAGCCTGTCCTTGCATCAATGTTATGAATGACAAAGATGTGGCACAGGTATCATCATATGCACAGGGTGTGTTATTGGTTTGCCAGAGACTGAGGGTGGGCCGTACGTTTGACACCATGTGTGTGGTTGAGGGGTGTAATTAGTTGAAATGGGTGTGGTGATGTGATGTGTGTAGATATGGGGTTGCCCTAGGTGTGTTCATATAGTGTGTGGGTATGCATGCACACAGTTCTGTCACGTGGCTGCCCTATACAGCTGTTTCTTGAACAGCTGCAAACCATAACTGGCAGGGTGTGCAGTTCACCGCGTCTGGCCATGGACACGCAGACTATGCTTTCCAGGGGTTCCATGGGCAGGTCCAGGTACAGGCCTTGATGTGCTACTCTCCGCTGATGATGACAGACATCTGCTGGAATCAGGTCCCTTCTGGGACTGGCCAGGGCAACATGCATGTGGCCTGCTGTGGTGTGGTGTGGACAGTGCCCCCCTGCAGTGCTGTGGCTGTTACTGCCACTATGGAAGCACCTACATTTCCTAGCATGTTCACATTGACCACCAGCTGTTGGTGTTGCTGGCCTACATCCACGTGGCCATGGCAGCAACCCCACCACATGTTCGAGCACTGACAAACCACAGTAGTTGAGGCCCACCATCTCACCCAGCCATCTATCCATGACCTCAGTATAATCATGGAGGGCACTAGAAAGTTCATGGAAGTTGTTGCTTGCAGACGAGAGAGCAGCACTCTGCAGTCTCAAGCCCTGTCTGGTGTACAGTTCCATATGTGCCTGTGCCGCCACGACAGTCTGAAACATGCACCTAGTGGTACCAGTTGTGGCACTTCTGCCAGGGGCATGATGACCAGTGGCCCTACCACCAGCACCTCGGTACATCTGCTTATGTGGTGCCCTGCCAGACATATGACTATGCCTGCTGTGACCAGACACAGTAGGCATAGATACCACACTCTCCTGTACACTGCGACCAACTGCCAACTGTCTCTCTGCTATGGCCACTGGTGATGGGGTCTGTATAGGCACTGTATGCGGGGTTGGGGTTGCTAAGAGGGGGATGTCAAATAATGGCGCAGATTTGGCATCTGACAGCCCTGCCTGTGCCTCAACAGTGCTGTCATCATCTTCGGTGTCTCTATGAACACGAACATCCGACTGCATGCTGGAGGGACCCTGACCCACCTCGCCACCTGTGGGGGAAAACAAGAAACGCACTTTAAGACCTGTACAGCACTGCATAACAGTACACACATACACACACACACACACACACACACACACACACACACACACACACACACACACACATGCACACACTGACATTCCACCTTAACACCTACCTGTCCCTGATTTTACAGACAGTCCCACATTTATTCACATAAAATCTCCATCCTGCATCATACTTGGTAACATACACTCATTAATGCCACTCATTAATGTTTCATTCCTCTAAATGTCTAGACGAATGATCACAACACAAGACCTGTTTCTCCATTACCTCCTTGACTTGAGTGGAGTAGGTTTTACATGGCCTCACTGCTGTCATCCAATGTTCACCCTGGGTATGTCCGGACATCATGAGCATGGCCCCTATATGTTAGGGGCTACTACGTTCACACCATAATGTCACACACTGGAGTGTCATATGTAATTATGGCTTAGAACATGCCAGATCTGCTCCTCAATCAGCTTATCATGTGGACAACAGTAATATATGTATACACTCCCTGGTGTTGTCTAGTAATTCCCCAATGCATCTGTAGTGCTGCATATGTGGATAGTCATTCACCTTTCTGCTGATTGCAATATTAAGGGTATACCTGGTGTCTACTTTCCCTCCCAATGCATGTTCCATGCTACAGACCTTATTGTACTATCAGCTGTCCTGTGATTACATATCAGACAAGTATTCCTGGTGTCTCATGTGCCAGTCCATGTCCATGTACTGCACTATCTCAAAGGGAAGTACTGCCATATGAACAACCCCACAATCACACATGTGCATACATGGACACCCACATAAACGCACACCCAAGCACACACACATCCTACATGCATCAACCCCCCTCAACTCCACCAGATTGCACTAACAGACAAAATAACCCCCACCCATACACACACACACACACACACACACACACACACACACACACACACACACACACCTACGCATAAGGTTGCACAAAGATAGTACACACAGAGCTCCCATTACCCATCTGTCAACATGCATAGCATATGGTATTCAACAGCATGCTGTGCAGCTATAGTCAATCTATGCTAGCAACAGTATACGTGTGTGTGATGCATGGGCTGTGTTAGTAGGTGATGCCCCTTCCACTGAAAAACACTGCACCCATGTACACAGTATTGCTGTGCACCTGTTCTGCACCCTCCCATGTACTGTGCACCAAACCTCACAGGTGTACAAACCATTGCTGAATGTGTATTACTGTGTCAGTTATGTCTGCTCTAATGCTCACAGCCCTTATGTGTTTGAGCGACACATACCTGGGATGATATGTGGACAGATGTCATTTGTGAATTCCTGATGTCTGGTTTACAGATCTCAACATCAGCGGTGCATGTATGACCAATATGATAATATTACACTGACAACTGTTAGACCTTACAGTGGCTATGGGGAGTGTACACACCTTATTGATATGACGCACTCTTCCTTGATATGCCATGGGACCACATCACTGCATATATTAACAGTACATGAGCCTGATATGTGACATATATCATGTACATTCACATGCAGTGTCTAAGAAATGTGTTAGGTGTGCAGATGCTGACCACGGTGCATACACTCCGTGGGTGCATATGTGTGCACTCCCTTATCATGACGATTTGTTGCACCTATTGTTATGTGTACTACAGCAGTCACTGTTTCTGGCAGGGATATACTAGCATGGGCTATTTGCATTTGCCAGTATATGGTCAGTCAGCTCTACACATGTCCCCCAACTATGCATGATTGCAAGGTCTACTCATGTGCACATCCCTTGGAGTTCACGCACTGCCGTCACTATTGCTGTGGAGTTAGGGTTACATCTGCCACAGTTCCTGAACCTGACCGTGTGCAGATACAGCCATTCTTAACATCCTTAGGATCCCTGCTGCAGTGCACTAATGTGTCATGATGACACACCCTCCCCAGCTTCAACCTTTTTGCAGATGCTTGACAAGTATAGCCTATACATGTGTGTCAGTTTGCAGTTTCCCAAACATTGAACACCACGTGTAACAGCCTAGTCCCAGCTAATAGTATGGTCTACAGTATTATGTTACTCCATAGTGTAGATCTGTAACAGTTGCCATTGTAATACTGGTATATACACTGTTGTAGCACTGTATAAGGGTGATGTCTCACACATGTCCCTACTGTAGGCCACGTATCCCACCATTATGTTCATCTCTGTGGAAACATTTCACAATGACAGGATGTTAGTTATCTTGCAGGTGTCTGACATACCCTTCAGATACCCCATCATGGTCACCACTGTGATGCAGTGCATTTAACAGCAACAATACGTGAACATGTATGGCACGCATTATGGGTAGGTGTGTCAGATATGTGCATGGAATATACCACAGCTATTACATGCCCAGTGTATTGGCAAGAATGAACATAAACCATACTCACCAGCTACAGGCTGCTGCCTTGGTGGTATACTAGAGGGACCTACATAAGAATGTGAGAGATGTGATGTCAGTGGCCACAACTGTGGCATTGCTACAGGGTGGGTGCAGCATTACAGTACATCAACAGTACAAGTCCACAATACTACCGCTTATGCACATCTGTTTATTACTACTATGCAGAAACAGACTATATATATGACATCTCCCATATGTATGATCTACCTGTACAGATGCAGATGCATATGCAACAGTGGTCTATTGATGTGCCCTGTGGCCTTACCTGCACGCTCCTCAGCTGGTGTGTGGGTAGCACCCACCTCCACAATGGTCTCTGCCAGTTGTTGAGTGTGTGGGCAGCAGGTGCCACCAGGCTTAGGAGGAGCTCCTCAACACTAGTCAGGGGGATGGATGGCATGACCCCCCTCATGTTGCAAGGTGATCCCCCCAGACTGCAGCAGCACACTGATGGGCATTATGAAGCAGGTCAGTACAATGATGCCGGACCTGCTCATAAATGCTGTTATGCAGGCAACATCATTGACCTGTTGGACTTGATCGTTCCACAGGGTGTCTGCTCCTGCTGCTCATGGGCTGTCCTGCCAAACAGAACCAGATAATGCTGTATAAGGTGGTTCAAAATAACCTCATTTTCCATTGCTGAATACCCTAGTAAATGGCTGTGAGACATCTTGCCTGAAAGACATAAAGATGGAAACAGGTCTGAGCAACTCATACAGAAAGGTTACCATAGTTGTTAATACACATCTCTATCTCCCCCCACCATATCAGCGACAACAAACTGTTCACACAACTCAATAGGGCTGGCTACAGCTTACCTACCATTGGGACATATATTGTATTGTACCATGCTTTGTGCTATGTGTTTGCAGCCATTTTCCCTGTGTGGGCACTATCATTGCTGGCCTGTTACAGACTATTTCACCTGCATGCCATTGTCAGGGCCACTATGGTTCCATATATTCATGTGGTATGCTTGCTATGTGATTTCTGCACATCTGTCATTTTGTGTTATTGCGGATATCTATGCATGCTGTTGGACATGTTCTGGGATTGTGTGGACTGTTATTACCCACATATGTTCTATAACAGTGACACAATAGCATGTTTAGGGAATAGTTGCCAGCAGAACCACCTCTCCCACCTCATATGGCCATGTTACCAGGCCACATCACATGTGGGACCCACCCTGGTGCTACCTCATCTACTGGTCCAGCACTACCTTCAGGTGGAACCACCGCTGAGGATGATGTCCACCCCAGGGAGCACACACAGACATGATCTTTTCACCCAAGGTCAGGTCCAGGGTCTGTTCCATAGGGGGCTCCACAGAAACATGTGGGATGTGCTACAGCACATTGAGGCACCCAGTACACAATCACAGGGTGCACATGCTCCTCCTACTCAGCCTCCAGGCCACGCACCTTCAGGACCATGAAACTGCTGTTGTGACTAGCAATGGGTGGGGGCCTTGTTCCCATTGTTTATATATGGGAGCTCATATGGGGCTTCCACATCGCAGACCACACACACCATCCAGGGTGTTTACCCACCACATGTGTTATATACCACCCCTGTAGGCTGTCTTCTATATCTACCAACCCGGACCACCTCCACAAATATACCTGCTATCTTTCTCCATATTCCCATTCCCTATTTCACAGAGAAGGGCAATGTGGTCCTAACAAGGGGTTTACATGTGACATAACCGTCCATGTTGCAGACACTTACAGCTGTATATATCTGTATGTATTGCTATGTGTGATGTTACCTCATACATAAATAAATATATACATCTACATGTTTAAATACATTTCCTGTATTGCTGAATAACTGTGTGAAAACATCAGGGTTATGTATATCTGGTATGGCTTAGTGGTAAATCACTTTGGCTATGGTGTGCAGGGTCCTGGGTTTGGGCCTTACAGAGAATGTTTAGTTTGTTACTGGGCAGAACAAGGGCCATTGGATACCGAGTGAGTAAGGCACTTTTAAGCAGTTGTAATCTGGTTTGTGCGAGTTTTGCGCGGAGGAAAGCACTGCTTACTTTCAGTTACAGTTTCTTATACTGATTTAGCTTCTCAGTTGCTTAACATGTGCAGGCATTGCTTATACCCATGCAAACAAGCTTAAAGAGACTTACTGCTGCTTAAAAGTGCTTACTCCCACTTACCCCCCCTGCTAATTTCTTTAAAAGAAATGAAAAAGGGTTGATAGGAAAGTGGTAAAAAAGGGGCACAAAGAGGGAAAGACAGTAGGGAAAATAGCTAGGCATGTGAAGGAAGGGGGTAGGGAAGGTCCATAGCTGCCCATTTCTTCTACAGCAACAGCTGTGCATATACACTGAATTTGAAGATACATTTGGACACTCATACCCCTGAGAGAGGGGTGAAGACAACAATAATATGATGTTAAGCCAGTTAAACCAGATGACATGTGTCCAGTGGAAATGTGTGTGAAATAGACAGGTATGTATGGGGCGAGATTTTTTTTGGGAACAGATTGCCTTTTTTTTTCAGGTGAGAGTGAGATGTTGGGGAGGGATAGTAGGTATATTTGGGGAGGTAGGTTGGGTAGGTTAACAGACAAGACAAACAAGATGCATACAGGAGTGGTATATGACACATGGGGGTAAACACCTTGATGGGGAGGGGTGTTAGGAAATCAGAAGCCCATGAGCCCCCTAGTGGAAACAGTGGGACTGAGGTCTCCACCCATGCACCATCACAGCCCTGAAGGTGGCTGTGCTGGGGGCTGAGTAGGAGGGCCAGACTGACCCTCTAGTTGTGACACACACCCTTCAAGCTGGCATAGCAGTTCACTGACCTCCCTGCAAAGCTCGATACTCACCATGACCTGGACCTGGTGATGGGTGACAGGTCTCTGTCTGCACCCGCTCCCAGAGGGGAGTGAGCCCCATCCCCTGAGGTGGTTCCACCCAAATGTGGTGCAGAACCAATGGATGATGAGGTCACGGGTTGGGCCCCAGATGGGCTGGTGCCCGGTGCCATGGCCAGCTGAGGTGGGACAGGTGGGTCCACTGAGACCAGCCTTTCCAAATGTGCTATGCTGTTTAAATTTTATCAGAATATGTGAGTTAAGTAATAGTCAACTCATTCCAGGATTAGGTATACCAGCATGCATAGATATTCCCATTAACCCAAACACCAGATATGGAACAGTTGCATAGCAAAGAGAACACATGCATATATGTGACCACAGTGGTCATTACAACAGCATGCAGGTACATTGATGGCAACATGCCACCAATGTGGGAGTATTTCAGCACAGCACATGCACAGAAACAAATTTAAATAATTATCAAACAATAGGACATATGCCCAACAGTAGAGTTAATTTAACACATACCAATTGAGTTGTGTATTTAGTTTATTGTTGCAGATATGGTGGGGGAGAGAAAGATGTCAATTAACAATAAGTATATTCCTGTAGTTTGCATTACTTTCCTAGTCAGTGCTGTGATCTGTACCTTACAAGTATCAGTACACTACCCTATTGCCTTAATTTGGACAGTGGTATATCTGTCGACAACTATATACATGAACTGGTTTTACCTGCAGTATACACATCTTACCTGGTATACCTGTGGAGGTATTGTTTGTTAACACTACCTAACTGTTTGTACATATACTCCCAGATTCCAGGTTGATGTTATGCACATACCTGTCCATCTCTTTTTGCACACACTCTGGGCATGTCTTCACCAAATGCAGGTGAACCAGGACATATTTTGACTATTGCCCTCTTAAACCTTTAATGACTTGTACAATAACAGGTTTGCTTTATTTGACATTTTCCAGATATGTACAGGTCTTACAGTCAGTTATAGGACATGAAATGTTGCCTACATGTCAGAAATTAGCACACTGATATGGCAGGGGGACAGGTTAACAGCCAGCAGATATGGGCCTAATAACTGGACATTCTGGACATTTCTGTACACTTGTGGGGTATGGTTCTGCATACAGCTTACTACCACTCCCAGGATTAGAACCATGGCTGTGTCTGCTAAAAATAAAACACTGTCCATCATAGTTGAGTGTGCTATATAGACATTGCTGTGTAGCTCTTGTCTGATTTCTGTCTATAATTCTCCTGTGGTTTTACATTTTGACCTTGTAATTACAACACTCTTATACAGGATTTCCTAGACAGTTGTATTATGTAGTACAGTGTGGGTGACAGTGATGAGTAATACCTTATTATTCTGAGCAACTGCAACACTAACAATGCCATACAATACCAGAGTAAACAGTACCATTGCAGGATATTAATATTTTATTTATAGGCACAGTGTTCGTATCTGACAGACCTGTGGGAGCAATATTTGTTAGCACTACCTGCATGTTGCCACACACATTACCAGTTTCCACATTAATATTATGCACATGCATCTAACTCTGTTACTGTACACACTCTGGCCACAGCTTGACAACATGGGAGTGGAGATGGGACATACTTGGGTACCTACTCTCATAACATTTTTGGGGGTGCTAGAGTAACAGGTATACTCTCATAACATTTTTGGGGGTTGCTAGAGTGACAGGTATGTTGTTATAGATGTATGACAATCAGTTGTATGTCTTGTTTACTGACCAAACATCTGAGAACAACCCACTGATTTGCCAGGGTGACAGGCAGCATCTATGGGCCGATTTACTGGACATTCTGGACATTTCTGTACACTTGTGGGGTATGATTCTGCATACAGCCTACTACCACTCCCAGGATTCAAACCATGGCTGTGTGTGCAAAAAAGACAACAGTTCACGTTGCAGTTGGGTGTGCTATTTGGATTTTGTTGTTTGTCTTTTCAGTGTTTTCTGTCTAAGTCTCTTTCAGTTGTACTATTTGACCTCTTGGGATTACAACAGTCATACACAGACATTCCTACACGATTTATGTATGTAGCACATTGTGGGTAAAAGTGCTCAGTACAACAGTACTATTAAGTGATTGCAACTCTACATTACCATAATTTACCAGATTGAACACATGCAGTCCAGCAGTTAGACCTTAATTGTCAGGCCATTATGCTTTTATTTACATACAACCTATATGAGACTCTTCCTGCCCTATTCTCTGGTGTATGTAGTACATGCCTTAAACAATACAGGTGTTATACAGGAAATTAACTTACTAGTACTTTTAGATTTATTTCCTATGACAGTACATGCAAGAGTATTACTAACTTGCCTTGCATCACAACCCTGATACTGGCCCTGCAGCAGTCTCTGGCCATGGTCTTTCACAAGGAGTCCTGCCATGATTCTGGACTCCTGGATGCCCCAGCATTGCACCTGAAAGTGCACACCCTCTCCCATTCCAGACAGTGCCTGCAGGGGAAAGCTACAACCAGTTATGAGATGTATTCTCAGCTGTTGGGTTTAAATAGGGCTGGCTTCCCACACTTTGCCATGATTGGATGTTTTTTTAAAATGATAAGCTATGGGAAAACCTGCTTACCTAAGGTTATCATTGCTTAAATGGGGTATACCAATGGGCAGACTGAATTAGCTGGCCTACACATTGCTTACACCTACTAATCTGGGCTGTGCAATGCTTAGCATTGCTTAATACTTAATTTGCATTATATTTGCATTGTGGCATAGATTTATTATTCATTACATGTTATATATGTGTTTAGTATGCATGATTCATGTATACGTACACTGTATGGGGTCCTTGTATTTATTTGGAGATTTCAACACTTTAATGCATTGATACCTCACATCTGGGCTTAATGCAGTACTCGAGTTCACATATTTATGTCCTGTAGTAGGTTATACAATATAAAACTGTATATAGATTCCTTTCACGTGTTCAGTTTGTATTTCCTATAGTGAGAATCTGTTTGGTGATACCTCAATCGTATGTACTGCGGTGATGGCTTACTGGTTAACTACTGTGACTATAGTGTACAGGGTCCTAGGTTCAAGCCTGCAATGGCTGTTTATTTTGTTTCTGGCCAGAACAGCGGCTGATGCATACAGTTTGATTAAAGCACTTTTAAGCAATTATAAGTGAGTCTGTGCGGGTTTGCATGAAGGTAAGCAACACTAACCACTGGTTAAATATGCTTACAGAGTGTTAGCTTCAGTATTGCTTAACCTGTGTGTGTGCATTGCTTACATCCATGCAATCAGGCTTAAACCCACTTACTACTGCTTAAATATGCTTACTCTTGCTTACTGCTGTGTACTCCCACTCAACACTACACTAATTTAGACAGTAATATCTAATTGTTTTTGGGAAGGTGGTGAATTTGGAACCTGCATGGATTTATCATTCATTTTACCTTCCATTTGTATCCCTGATTCCTGTGTGCATATACTGTATATTGCACTTGTGATTATCTGTGGACTTTACAACATTATGACAATGACACCTCACATCTCTGCTCTCAGACATGCCCCCTGCACTCGGACACGCTAGTGTCCATTTAGGAGCTCAGGCAGTGTGCCTTCATTGATATAAAAGGGCACTTCTGTGCAGGACTAAGCTATTCCTGCATGGAAGGATAGTGAATCTGGGGGATAGTTGGGCTATAGCATTTCCCAAATCAAAATAATATATACCAGTAATCTTAGGCCTTGATGTTTTCAAAGAAGAAAACAAAAAATAGGGATTTCAACTATAAAGCCATACCAGTTTTAGGCACTAGTAAATTCTGCAGTCGATGTTGGCCCCCTTGTCCTAGATGATCCCCATCCACAGCAAGTTATCTTTTCTTAATATTTTGTCAAATGTTTGCCAAACCAAAAAAGCTAGACCAGTAACCTTGTGTGCTTAATAAACAAATTCAAAGATATGTCTGGTTGCAGTAACACTGTTTTGTCAAGCAGAAGGCCTCATAATGTCAATAAATGTTTAACCACTGACATAGTACCCTCATCTTAATAAATCCTGCTGGTGGGCCTTATCCCCACTGAAACTAATGTCATACCTAGCTTTAAGCACCCACAGTACTCACAGATATAACGGCCCCACTTAGCATTTTTGACTGTAGAGTGCCCCCCAAAAAGCTACTGTGTAGGGGAAAATTAAGAGAAAATAAGATAATTCATTCTATGATTATTATCCTAAAAAGAGTTGTGATATGTCCCTCTTAGGATAAAGCCAGTAATCACTGAATAAACATGAGCAAGGCAAGCACTAGAGTTCAACAGCCCAGAGTGACTGAACCTCACAGTTTACTTGGGATGTTAATAAGAGCAAATACTCCAGATTTTCAGGGAGCGGGTGCAGACAGAGTCCAAATTGCTATCTACCTGTGTTCCCAGATCTTGCACCACTGGGTTTGAACTTAGGGGGTTGCTGTTAATATTGTAATTAACAGGGAATTCCACTTTGCTAAAGGGGATACTAAAACACTTTTTATATCTAGTTTTAGACTGTGGCTTTGGCACTATTCATTTGTCTGTGATAGCCCCTCCTGTAACATGTTAACATCATTGTGGAACTCAGTCATTGTACCCAATTTGCAGTCATCAGCAAGATTGGTAATGCAAATGCCATCTACTTTAGTCCGGCCTACTGAGAAATAGATTCCAAACAGTAAAGGGCTCAGCACAGATCCTTGTGATATGCCACTGATGACAGGTCTACAGGTAGAGATGGAGTCACCAACTTTGACAGTATGTGTTCTGTCAGTAAACCAATTGGCTGCCCATCTAGTGATGCAAGGGTTAATCCCCAGCTGGGAGAGTTTCTCAATGATACCTGAATGAGGAATTGTGTCAAAAGCCTTGCTAGGTCAAGATAGGTAGTATGCACTGTCTTACCATCATCCAGTGTTTTGGTGACTTTCTCGAAAAAGTCTACTAGGTTTAATAAGCATGATCTACCCTTAACAAAGCCAAACTGGGTTGGGTCTAGAGTTTGAAGTTCATCTATGTCCTTGTTGATAAGATCCATGATGATTCTTTCCATGGCCTTGCAGATGACACTGGTTAGACTTATGGTTCTATAGTACCCATGGTCAGTTGAGGGCCCCCTTTGTGTAAGGAGATTACTGATGCTGTTCTACACTCTACTGAAACAAAGCCAGTTCTTGGGCTATGGTTGAATAGAACACCAAGTGGGTCCACTAGGTCCTGCTTATTAAGCATCTGGGATGTTATCCACTCCCATTGAGGCCGTGTTTTTGGCCATGGAGAGCACTGATATGACCTGACTCCTAGAAATACTAGGCAGAGGACTGGTGACAAGTATGACTTGGGGTATGGCTGGTGGGGACAGGGGGGTGAAGTTTGTATCAAATCTTCTGTCAGCTAGCAGGTTGGGTATTTCCTCCAGTATAGTATAGTACAGTATAGAATGAGTGGTACCATCTACTACAAATCCTGCACATAGCTGGGCATACCCTTTTAGATTTCAGGCATAGTTAACAAATGCCTTATGAACATCCTTAGCTAGAGATGCTATTTTAACTTCATAATTAGCTTTGAAGGACTTTACAAGATTTCTGATTTGCTTATTCAAGCTGTGGAGGGAATTCTTCTTCTGCTAAGTCAGTTTTCTCTTGTTCTTAGACGTCATTTTCTTCCTTTTATAATATTACCTGTGTATACTTGAGATCCACCAGGGTGGCTTGTTTTTTTGAGAGGACCTGGTTTTAATCCGGCCAGGTACAGCCAAGTCTATACTTTTGTTTAAGTGTTTATACAGGGCATTTGTGTTCACCTCTGCAAAGGAGTCATTGTTTTCTGTGATTGAGGGGAGTATAGAACTTTTTATATCATCACTTAATAGGTTGTAGTTTGCTTTGGAAAAGTTTTATAGTTTTTTTTGCTCCTGTGGTGGTGCCAGGTTTGATAGTTACCTTGAATTAGACTGATTTATGGTCCAACATTACCAGGAAGGGCATCACACAGAGGAAAGTGCAGTGACACCCCCTCATGTTGGTGAGTACAATGTCTACGATATTTGAGTTCCTTGTAGGGGTGCAGGCTATCTGTTCAAAAACATTTGTATTGACAAAGTCCTGGAACTTCGGGGAGACCATGCTCATGTATGTCATCCAGTTAATGGAAAGATAGTTGAAATCTCCCAGGACTAAGGTTTTGGATGTATGGTGAGTGACTCCAGTAAGTCCAGGTAGGATGTGTGCTACTATGCTTTTATTGGTTCATATGGATTCACCTCCACCTTTGGTTCTTTCACACTCATTTTGAGGTCTGAATGTGTA
This sequence comes from Protopterus annectens, assembly GCF_019279795.1. Lineage (NCBI taxonomy): Eukaryota > Metazoa > Chordata > Ceratodontiformes > Protopteridae > Protopterus > Protopterus annectens. Next base: position 128,270,785 of record NC_056736.1, read on the forward strand.
GAAGGCATTGTAGCCTTGCATGTCGGGCACTTCTCAGTGACTGCACATATGTCAGTATCTTCCTAGGTGCTTCCAGGGAGTGCAGTTTCATGTTTAGACTCCTAACATTAAGCAGCAGAACCTTGAGTTTGTCTTGAGTGGATTTTGTTACATTGAAAATTCTGTTCTTTTTACGTTGCTTAAAAAAATGCATTATGGGAGAGGCAAGTGGCTTTGCCAGTATCTGAAAGGCTAGATGAGACAGGTGCAGACCATCTGTTACAAAGCAGTGTGGTCTGTCAACCATGTCTTCCTAGGCTTACAGATATTGGATCCCCTGGACTGACACCACAAGCTAAGTCAAATTTTGAAGTAATCATTATTGTTTATATTGTGGCATCATCCTGGGTAAAGGTAGAATGCTGCTTAAGGCTAGGGTCATACCTGCCTGGAACACATAATCTAAGAGTTCACTCACGTCTTTCTTTATATAGTCCAGAGAAGTATGTCTCAAGTCATTCACCTCAGCATGGACTATGACCGAGTCATAACAGTACTTGTTGTTGAGGGACTTGAGTGCATGTGTGGTTTGACAGATGCTGGCACCTGACAGGCAGCTGACTGTGACCTTCTCCTTGTCCAGCTTGGTGTGGGGGACATCTGTGTGTCTCACTGTGGAGTCACTTATGACCAAGACATTAGGTTTTGCCTTAGTTACTGAAACACTGGTTTATGTGTCATGTATAGTGGCATCTATTTGTATAGCAGTGTGTGCAAGTGTTTTATATTTGGGAGGTCTGTTATCTTTTGGCAGGCTTCTAGTGAGTGCCACTGCATATGTGCATTTATGTGCTGTGATCTCAGTTTGTGTGAAAGGTGAAGTGTGTGTGCTGACACCTGTTTGATGTCCAGTTTGTTATTGCATGAGAAAATACATGTCTCACATAGGGTATTTGATTGTTTTAGGAGTACGTAGTTATTAGTATACATGAGACAATTACTGCATTGCCTCAGGATGCTCAGGTCAATCAGGCTGGCAGGTGAAATGATGGGAAACTGGCCATACATTATAGCAGGTTTTTACCGATGTACTATTAGGGAAGGTAGTGGGCTAGTTTGACCAGATTTTGTGCTAGGATTAACAAAGGTGCTTTTCTATTAATGGTTATCAATGATAAGTGCGGTAATGCTGCTCAGTGCACCCGTAGAGTACTAGGGAATCTTGGGAGGGTTCCACTGACAGATATCTAGAGAACAATTGAGTTTCAAGGCATTTGTGTCTGTACAGGGCACCGCTAACCTGGTGTGCTGCAACTCATAAATCTGAGGCTTAAATACAGGCAAAATTAAAACACTTTTAAACTAATCTACCAATAGGAAAGCACACAGTGAACCTTCCAACAGCAATCCAAGCTCAGACAAGGCTAGATGCACACTTTTCTGCCACAAGGGTGTAGGGGAGCCCTTCTTAATGTGAGATGGCTGGTTTAGTGCTCAAGTGTACCAATAACAGGCTGGATTCAGCAGGTCTGACTCTAGTCTATGCTATCTAGGTATCAGAATAGTGCAAATCAAGTGCAGACAACAAAGCAGTCGCAAACAATAAAACAGTAAATAAAAAACAGAAATGATGCAGCAATTAGATATAATACAGATTGAAAAGTGCAGAAGAATCAAAAATATACTCTGGCAAACGATGCCAAATGTAAAGCAGCTCTGGTTAATTGAGCTCAAACTCATGCAAATGAAAAGCTTAAATACAGGCAAAATTAAACACTTTTAAGCTAATCTACCAATAGGAAAGCACACAATGAACCTTTCTCGAGCAATTCCTAGCTCAGACAAGGCTGGATCCACACTCTTCTGTCACAGCGGTGCAGGGGAGCCCTTCTTAATGTGAGATGGCTGTATTAATGCTTAAGTGTATCAATAATAGGATGGATTCAGTACTATCTAGGCATCAGAACAGTGCAAATCAAGTGCAGAGAAATGTAAAAAATACTTATAGCCATTTTGTGTATTTCCCAGCTCAGATAGACCATGTAAACACCTACTGCCACTAGATGAACAATCCCAGTGCAAAAGCACAGTAAAGGAGTATCCAGAGTGAAATGCCACCAGAAACAAACTTAAACAATACTAAATGCTACCACACACAAACAAAGTTATAAATACAGCAGTATACTTTGAACAGCTTAAAAAAGTGTGATTGTTCAATAAAAGTACTTCACATTGAATAAATGAGCAAAGAGCCACTCAATTGTACATAAATTATAAAGGCACTAAAAACATAATAAGCTGATTAATAAACCGTCCAGCCAATAAAACGACATTTAGGAATCACAGTTTTTCCCCAACTTAAACAGACCAAGCTACCTCCCAGTGCACTAGATGGAAAATCCACTGACCTCTTTTGCTGTAGAAACAATTGTTTGCTGGAGTGTAGAAATGCACTACTTTATCTAACAGCTAGCTAGACAGTCAAGTCAGATCATGTAGAACAGACAATGGGAGGCAAAACACACTTTTTCAATATAAGCAGAAGGAAAGGCAAATAAATAATTCAATATTTCAACAGCAGTGTAGAAAGTGAAGAGTGTATTAAGCTCAATTTACAGTAGGGGTGGGCTGCTTAAAATCACCAGGTTTAAAAAGCACATCAACAAAGGGAAAGGTGGGTAGAAAACACAGCAGGAAATCACCAGCAGTGCTATAGTTTACACTGGATTAAAATCTTTCCAGACAAAGACAAAGGTAGAGAATTTCACTGTGTATTTAAGTATCACTCAAGAGACTGTTTAACCAATGAAAAAAACACGTGAAATGTGCAGCTTAGATAATTTAAGTGTCCACCTCTCACATAGAACAAAAACAAATGGGAGGGCAGGAGGAAAACACAGCAGGGAATCACCAGCAGTGCTTTAGTTTATGCAGGCTTCAAATCTTTTCAGACAAAGACAAATGCCTAGAATTTGACTGTGTATTTAAGTATCACTCATGAGACAATTTAACCAATGGAAAAAAAAATATGTGAAATGTGCAGCCTAGATAATTAAGTATCCACCTCTCACATAGAACAAAAACACCAGGCCAAGCAGATTTCTTAAAACAGAAAACAAAATGAAGCACGTATCAGAAATCAGCTCTATCAATCACAGACAAAAAAATAGGTTTCCTCATCCGCCAGGCTTCAAATCTTTTCAGTGTATGCATGTGTGTGTGTGTGTGTGTGTGGGGGGGGTGCAGTGTAAAAGTAACAAGGTGAGTATAATTTATTTCACTTTCTGTCACAAACATCATCAACACTGCCATTATGCTTGTGTTTGTGTGTGTGTGTGTGTGTGTGTGGGGGGGGGGGGTTGGCATGGTTGGTATTTGGAGTAGCAAGTAGACCATGATTTCTTTCCATAACCATCACAAAACATAGACCTTATATATGATAGTTGGGTTTCTTTAGTGGTTTGGCAGGAAAAGGGTGTGTGGATGTATGTGTGAAAGCAATTACTCCTTGCTGCAGTGGCACAGCGAATATTATATTTCACAGTGCTTTGTTCTGGATGACTTCTTGGCTGTGCCTTTTTCTAAATGTAATCTGCTTGCCCTCCATGTGTGTGTGTGTGTGTGTGTGTGTGTGTGTGTGTGTGTGTGTATATATATATATATATATATATATATATATATATGAGTATGTGTAAAACGTATCACTGATTCTTATCTGTGCGCATATACAATAATACTGGGCACTTACACAACTCTTCTGAGTAGCAATAAAAAATGCAATTAAGTTATTATTTTTGAAACAAAGTAACAAATGTTGCATAGCACAAGGTAGAAAGGAAACTAAATCACAAAGAAATCAAAAGCAAATGGAGAATCAACAAACCATTTTTTGTGATTTCGGCTCCTTTCTACCTCGTACTGCACGTTTTTGTTTCCTGGTTAGTTGTTGTGCAGGTTCCTGCCTTTTTTGTTTGCAAGTTTATATCTTTGAAATATAAGGTATGAAATACATCACAGACAATCCACACCCTTAGATCTTCTAGGTGCTCACATCCTAGACTATAGAAATGGATTCTGCCATGGACTTTGTGGAGCCTCTGCCCCCAACCACCCTCATTCTACAACTAGCCCTGCTCAGAAGTGTGTACAGAAGGTTGCTGTAGGCCGTGGGGGAACTGGTGATGGTGTGATTATTACATATTTAGTTTTCCTCACAGTCAAACCTCAGAGGTGTGCACAGGGGAACATTATAGGTTATGTTGGAGTTAGGGATATTGTAGTCATTATTTATTTCACTTTTCTCATAGACCTCAGAGGTATGCAAAGAAGGTTACTAGTTTGTGTAGCCGAAGTGTGCCGTCTATGAACAGCAAGTTGGAAAACATTAATATCAATAATATTGTTCATTGTCCTCACAAATACACATCAGGTAAGCATACCGGGGGCTGCATTTAGTGGAGGAGCAGCATTGAGGTTGTTGTTGTGTCTTTCGGCTTTTCCTGGTTAGGGGTCACCACAGTGGAACTCCGGTCCGCTAATGATTGGCAGTAGATTTTTATGTGCTGAGTTGCCAGCCCTGACACACAACCTTCAACAAAGGTATGCCCATTCACGCATGTCTCCACACAGAAGACGCTCTAGCTGAGAATCGAACAGGACAACGTCTTACTGTGAGGCGACAATGCTACCGCACCATCACCGCAGCATATATCAATGATAGCAGTCACTTGAAAACATGACTATGGCCATTTTGACATATACTTTATTTACAGTCTCACACAAGAAGGATGCACAGACAGTGACTGTCCTCATTTTTTTTTTTTTTTTTTTCATTGGGCTGAGTATAGAAGCAGGTGTTATTCCCAGACAGGACTTATGTATTCTTTCAAACAATTGTCTAGCTAGTGTATTTTAAGCTACTATTTAGTCAAGTTTTGAGCATTGAGCATAGAACACAACTTACGTCTTCCTTGAAAGAAAAAAAAAATAATAAGACTGAAATTCTTTTCTTACTCATGATTTTTATTTAAGCCACCACTTGATCAAACGGTTGGGAAATGCTCTAAAATGCACCTCAAACATCTATAATCATATAGCTTCTGGGGCCCTGGCAGCCCTCAGTCCCTGAGCTTGATTGAATTACTTCTTACATCATTATTACAGCACTGTCTTGACCAGCCAAGGTGTACTGAAATGATGCAAGGAAAGTTGAATAGCAACACCAAATTTCTTTCCTAAATCATGATTTTTGTATAATACACCATTGTGTGAAATGGTTCAGGTAGGTGTGTCTATGTCTGTGTGTCTGGATGAAGGGGTGATTGTGCTCTTGAGTGCAGTCCAGTGGATGGGTGCTTGATATATCTGTGAGTGTCTGTGCGATTGTGTGGGGAGGATTCCATACCTCTCAACTTCCCAATGCTAATTTGTAGTGGCTGAAACAGGGTGGCACTAGTCCCCAGGGATAATTTTAAATATTACTTGAAATGTCTTGAAAACTTAAAAGTGCTGTAGATTTGGCAGCAATATGCTGAAGTGTAGAATACATGTATGAAACACTAATTTCTGGCACTACGGACTTACTTTAGGAGACTGGAAGAATGGACAGTGAAGTTAAAGAGCAAAATCTTAGAATACTGCGGCTGCAGGAACATTTGAGAAGCATGGGGCTTTCTCAGAGTTTGTGTTTGTGTGTGTGTGTTTGTGTGTGTGTGTGTGTGTGTGTGTGTGTGTGTGTGTGTGTGTGTGTGTGTGTGTGTGTGTGTGTGTGTGTGTGTGTGTATGTGTGTTTGTGTGTGTGTATATTTAGATGTGTGTAAGTGTGTGGGGAATGAATGATGGAGATGCCTGTGCCAGCAAGATGCATGGTCTGCCGAAATGATTCAACAGCAAAGTGTTTGTTGGTGCTCACAGTAATAACCAAGCAATTCATAGACATGACTTAACCAATAATAAGGTCTGTCTTCCTTGCATCTAATGTGGCTCTAAATTGCTGGCTTACATGACCCATTTTTGCCTCAGGTTTACCACTCACAGAAGGGCCTGTTTTTGAATCCTGACCTTTTAACTTCTCCAAGTCTTTTGGGTTTCTAATACCATGATGGGAATGGACCCCATTCCTAAGTCAATTAAAGTTCATGAAATTATTATTGTTTCACTCTTTGATGTTAGCCAGTAGTGCTCTTTGCAGCACCTGCAATGTGCACAGTAATGACTCCTTCTGCAATTCATATGGGGTTACATGGATTGGTAACATATCTAAATACGACTGTAAATTATTTTTTATAAGACACATTGCTCCTACTGCTATTGGAACTGTCTGGGTATCTTTCTTCCACATGGCTCTCATTTCTGCCTGCAGATTCTGGTATGTTGTGACTTTGGCTTCCTGTACGCAAGACACTGTAGTCACTGTGTGTGGCAATTTTAATGATCAATGCTACTTTTGTCCTCTTTTCTTGGACCACTATATCCGGATTTCTAGCATCTATCTTTTGAACTGTTGGTAATGGATGATCCCATGTATATAAACCTCATCATTTTCTATGATGCTTTGTGGCTCATGTTTCCAGTGTTTTTCAGCCACTTGTATACCATAATGTTTGCACAATCCCCAGTGCAACAGTCTCGCCACATTATTATGCCTTTCAGTATACAGTCCTTCTGCCATTAGTGTGTCGCAGCCAGCAAAGAGGTATGTGATTGTTTACAATTTGATTCCACAAAACCTACATTTGTCTCTTTCTCCCACATGTTCAATGGACTTTGTAAACCAGCATGTACATAGCCCACTGTCTTAGGCTACCAATATTAACTTTTCATTTATTGGTTTGAACTCGCCTCTCCTCAACCATTCCTGCATTCGTTCTTGATCAACATGAGGCTCTTCCAGAAGTTTTCTATACTTGCAACTATATTTATGTTTTTTCCACATTTCTTGCCATCTCATCTGGTCCTTCACCTTATATTCTTTCTTTTGTTTTTTGATTTTTATCAACTTCTGGTTTGATTTCCAGTCCTGCTTGACGTTGATATGCTTCTGCTAGATTAAGCAGAGATGTCATCTTAGATTTATTCTCCTCATGTTTCAAAACTTTCACTACATTTGGATCTTGTGAGGTCAATAGATATGTGTGGAGTTCCAAAAATGCAGATCTATACATATAATCAGTTTCAAGGAGGCCCATCCCTTCTTCAGAACAGGGAATATATAATCTTGGTATACACTGATTTTTATAAATAATTTGGTGAGCATGAAGCATCATTCTTGTTTTAATATCTAGTCTATCCAACACTTTTTGAGGCCAGTCAATCACTCAAAAACTGTAAGTTAGGACAGGAAGAGTAAATTGATTTATAGCTTGGACCTTGTTCCTAGATGTCAGTGCTCTTCTCAGGATTAATTTAAGTCTTCTAAAGTATTCCTTACTGAGTTTTATTCACATTTGTTTGTGTTTTTTATTGCTGATCCTTCACCAATTCCCAAGTATTTATACACTCCCTCTTGCTCAAGTTATTTTATATCACATTCTTGTCCCAAACTGATATTTTCCTGGTGCTGCAGTTTTTCTTTTTGTAAAGGTTGCTTTTGCACATTTATCAAGACCAAATGTCATTCCAATATCATCTGAAAATGTTTTGACAACCAGCAGCTGTGCTTTCAGTTCTTCATCTGATGAGCTATTCAGTTTTAAATTATTGACAAGGAGAAAATACTTCATTAGACTTTGTTGTTTTCTAGGTGCCAAATTGTAGTCATGGCCTAAGCTGTTAAGTAAACAGCCTGGTAAGGCAGAATAGCAATGGTGACAGAGTCACCCTGGAATATCCCCCTTTGAATTTTTATCCCTGGGATAATAATCTGTCCTTTATCATGGCTTAATTGCAAAGTGGTTTGCCATTGTTTCATGAGTACTGTAATGTAGTAATTAATTGTAGGGTGTAGCGTATACATTTTTAAGCACTCTTTTATCCATGAATGTGGGATACTATCAAATGCTTTTTTATAGAGAATCCATGTCATGCTTAGATTCTTCCCCTTTTTACAGTTCTCCACTATAACTTTATTTAACAACAAATGATCATTTGTTCTGTATGACTTTCTTTTATTGCCCTTTTGTTCTACTGCCATAATTGAGGTTTCTTCTAAATGATGTCAGTGTGCATCATTACATGTCACTCTGTCATACATTGTGCACACTCAGTTAACATATATGTGTGTAAATTGCTCGATAATTTACAGAACGATTCCACCTATCCACCCAGTGTTAATCTTTCAGTTCTATGTGAATTTAATTTTGTTGCATTAATATTTGCAAAAAAGCTATTAACTTAACTACATTCAAAACAAATTAAACCAAAATATGTCACCTGATTCCCAGGCTGTGAGGACACAAGGCAGAGAAATATATCAGGAATTTTCTCAAGGTAGTACTGTTTCCAAAAAAAAAAAAAAAAAATCCAACAGACTAACTAAACTAACAAAGCATATTCAAAAATACTGTGCACATCCCCAGCTAAAGCATTTTTATTATTGCAATTAATTAATTCAAATATGCAAAATGATATACTGTATAATCATGCATTACAGTTGTAAAGATTTGCCCTGGGTAAAACTTCTGCAGTGGCTTAAATAAAAAATGTACCTTTGTGATACTAAAGCTAAACAAGTACTATCATTTAGAATGGCACATACAGCTAAAGAGCTAATGGTACATAACTGACTTAATGTTTTCTGGTGAGTCCTGTAATATTTCCAGTGTAATCTGTGATTAAATTTCACAGACCCTAATGTTTATTTAAATGATTGTAATAGGTACGCTTTCTAAATAGCCAATAAGTGAAGCAATCATCTCATCTCTTAATGTGAAGTATTTTTTTTTAATAAAACATTGCTAGAAATGTTCCTGATATGAAAAAAATGGAAGTACATGAATGAGGCAGGCAATTCAGAATAGTGGTTCACTATAGGAATAGGGATGATCTTTCTTTGAATAATGTCATTCTTAAATACTTAAATATGTAATATAATTTCACAGAAGTTAATTCCATGTGAAACTACAAATAAAACATTTTGTGCAGTTTAGGTTTTGGTTTATTGGATCTATTTAGCACTGATATTTCTGAAAGTATATAATTTATACAATATAAATTTTAACCTTGGAAATTAGAAATACATGCACATTTGGTAGACAACGTTTTATTTATAAACATGCAATGTGTGCGTGTGTGTGTGTGTGTGTGTGTGTGTGTGAGTGTGTGTGTCTACATGTGTGTTTTTGAGTCTGACTGGGCATATATGTTTTCCCTCAGTTTAATGAATATTTTTCTTCATGCTTAAGATTATTCTACAGTAAAGTATGCTTCCGCTGTGAGAACTAACTTTACCCAGTATGTTATACGTCTGATGATTTTTTTACCTCACTCCTTATTCGTTTACTTGTGACTAGTAAATTAATCTTAAAGACATCCAAATATTTAAGATGCAGTGTTATAGTAATAGAGAAATAGCATGTATTTGATGTGGAGCGTGTATTTGTGCTTTGATAAAGTACACTGCAAAAAAGAGACTATGCAATGATTTTGATGAAACAACTCAAAATAATACAGCATGCAAAGAGAAGAACAAATTTTCAGCATTTTGCTTTTTGTGTACTGGTGGACAAACCTTGAACTCTCTATCTTCAACTCACCAACAGTCAGAGTTCCTCCATAGGAAATGCTTTTCGCAAGCTGTGCCAGAAGTGATTCTCTTTTGGGGGGAATTTCACGCTTTCTGGAGTAAGTGCAACCTCAGAGTTGGTATATATAGGTTTGGGTGGTGTGGGACGATTGCTCCCATATGACAGGGTGAAAGGGGGCTTGCCATGTTAAAAGCACATTAAAAAGTGTTTTCAACAAGATGCTTTCAGCGAATGTTGTTCAGGGATTATATTCCTCTGTGCATTCAATTCTGTCATCTCATAGTGGAAAAGCTTTTTGTACTAAGTAATGTGTAGTAGACAGTTTTAGGATGCTGCACAGTGTGACTCTTGCCTCATTTTGAAAACAAAAAGACAGGAAAAGCAAGGGTTTTGTAATGTAGGCATTTTTCAAAAGGCAAGTCCTGAAACATGGTGGCATTTTACTCATACTGCCCTTTGCTTCGTAAGGTACAGTTAAATACTTTTGAGTGCCTGTCTAGAAAAATTGGTGGTCCATTTTGGTTTTAGTAACTAGTAATTATTTTATTAGCTTTAGTATCTGATTCAAACCTTTTTCAGTGCAGCTGAAAAATCCAAAATGTGATTACTTTCTCTAATTATGTATAGTTTAGTATCACACAGATTATTAAAGCATTTTATATCTATTGCAAAGTTGTATTTTGTGATACAGGCAAAAACGTGTCTCCAAACAACAGTTTAAAAGAAAGGTTTTTGCATCTTTCAGCAATATGCTATCTTATGAACCAGTGTAGGAGCAGTGCACATGTTCATATCACATATATTTATTGGAGATGATATTTACAGAATATGTGATAATGATAAATTATGTTTACGTAGGGAATCATTTATTTGTCAGAAAGTAGATAGTTTGTTTTGGGGAGGGACCTGAGTTGTTAGTATAATATGCACTCCTTATCATTCAGAAGGAAAACCCAGTGATTTTGGCTAAAAGAATGTACTGTTCTGTAATTTTTAAATTTTAATATATTTATACATATAAAGAAATATATATACATACATATATATATATATATATATATATACACACACACACACACACACACACACACACACACACACACACACACACACACGTATAAAAAATATAAAAAAGCAGTAACAAAGCTTACAGAAATGTGATAACCCAAATTATTTGCTGTCTGTATTCCCCAGGAGTCATTATGGCCTACATGTTTGTTTTTCACTCTGAGTGCATTGTGATGCGATGTACACACAGCTACAGAAAGTTGTAGATTCAGTAAGCACCGTGTAGAGGCGTGCACTCCTGCACAAACCAAGTAAACAATAAGGTATGCTAATTATAGCATAAGCAGCTGAATTGGATGCTAATCAACCAGTCCAACGTGGTTGAGCTATTGAAAAAGCACTAAACCATTTGTGTAGACTCCATGCTGGTTTGTCTTGCATATTCCATCACTTTTGGAATACAACCACGGAAAGGAGTCTACAAAGACAGAACCATGTCAACTGCTACATTTACAAGGTAAGTCTTGAACCTATATAGCTGACCAAATGAAAGCATACCTTCTGAAGTGCAATACTTCTTAACAGATATATCCTGAAGAAATAGTGTTATGTGCAGCCTTTCCAACATAATCAAGTGTCCCCACCATCAGTTTGCCTGGCAACACAGTTGCCTTTCTATGGTATAAATTCAGGGCTGTCAACACTGTGAAGATGCAAATGTAAACCCATTAGAATTGCTGAATCCCAAAAAGTTGGATCCATGTAGGAGATGTAAACATAGTGCAGGCATTCCCTCAGTGTTTGTTTTTAATGGAATACAAGTGTGACTGATTAGTGGTCGGGAGAAGGAAAACACAGCAGCACTGCTAGCTGCCTTACTTCCACGGGGTGTTAGAGCTACAAAGTGTTAGATGTAAGGTTGGAAATTTAAGTAAGGGGCACACAAGTCACAAGTTGTATTCTTTAACATCCAACCTGCCCTTCATTTGTTGGGAACTGCATATGATATTATCTCCACTAAATATCCTCACACACCTTAAAGACAATGATATAGAATGACTTACACACTGCATGTCTCAGAGCACTGCTCAGATAAATGAAGAATGGCTGAAAACACACAAATGTAAGACAGAGCTGTATATTTTCAAGCAATAATCATGACGGTTGTGTGGTCACTAGGTGCACTACATCCAAAAGTAATACATGTACAAATAACCTTGTATGGTATGATATCACTGTAGATGCTGTTGAGGTTGGTTGTGTGCATACTGAGTTAAGTTCTTTGCTACAAAGCTGTTTTATTGGCAAAGAGGGATATGGCACCCATCCTGTGTACTGAATGTGCATTGGAGTGAGTTCAAATCCAGACCTATGTAGAAATATCTCATGTGTAATAACATTTTCTATTGTGTGTGTCAGACATTGCTTTTCTTCATCTCAACTACCTCTCCCTTTTCTTTCTTTCATCTTTTTTTATTGGCCAGTGTTTGCACTATGAGCTGTATAGCGCAAACAGGGGAAATGGAGAAAAATACATGTCAGGTTTGGCTGTGCTTACCTGTTTTCAAGAAGTGCAGCAGTGCACAAACTGGAAAACTATCCCACCCAGGAAGCAGGCAGGACCCATACAGCAGTAAATAGAAACTGGATGCATTCAGTTAATACTATTGGACATTGCTCAAACCTGGTAAGTGACATTGAACTGTGGTTAACAGCAAGACATTAAGAATGGCAAGTAAAATAGGGAATATCCTGTAGCTAGTTCTGGGACAGCAGGTGTTAAGTTTAGGGCTGGATTAGAGATGCTCCTGGGTTCTAGTACAGGGTGTCTACTGTGATATTACAGTTTATCGCAATGAACTGTAACACAGACAAGTGTTTTCTCAACCTTTTTGTGGCAACAGGTGCAAGTATAATCCTGCCATACACATGGTAAAGAGTTCAACTACAACATATTACATATATGTTTACTGTTTTTCCAATTCCCATTATAGTCACTCTCATAACACTTGACATGGTGTAGCTGATATTAATTATATGTATGAAGTGCTGAGGCACCAGTATTGTGTCAGTTATTTATTTATTTATCCATGTATTATCACATTTATTATCGACTGTATGACTGTGAGTATACTGTGTACTTTATTCCTGTAAGTATATTTCTGCTATCTGGACTGCCATGCCCTTCACATTTGTCTAACACACATACAAGACTGGACATCCAGTAACCTTGAAATTGCTTTGCTTGCTACTGTTGCATCCCACTTACCATTGAGCAGTAGCTGTGTTTGGGGGGTGCACAGTGCCAAACACTGTGTTTGTGTGATTGTAAGCAGAGAGCAACGTTTTTCAAACAGTAAACGTTATAACCAGAATTGGTAGAAAACAATCACTCTCCATTGCTCTAGATCCATGGTAGGCATGGCTGGCATTTCTGGACAAGTTGTCAGATTTAGGGCACAGAGATGCGCTGTACAGGAGTCCTAGATTTTTATTTGACTTCTGGTTAAACACCACAATGCCAGGCTTCTGCAGGATGATTATTCTGTCTCCCAGTATAAGTCGGAAGCTTGGGATAGTTTGGCCTGGGCTCTAACCAGTGCCACTGATATCCCACTCACTGGTGGCTAATGTAGCCATCACTATAGTGACCTACAGCAGAAGAAGAAAGATACCGTTGATGCTTGGATTGAGGAATTTAGGACTGCAGACATCCAACAACTGTATAAGTGACAATTACAGTACTTGTAAGACTTAAAAGCTGAGTATAGGCAAGACTGGTATTCATAATGGTATTCTGTTCTGTTTTTCTTTTTCCACAGCTGCCATGGACTGTGAGGTCAATGTAAGAACCCACGGGGCTAGATTGGTGAGGATGAGGGAAGCATGTGGTATGCATGCAGCAGAAGAGTGGTGTTATTGTATCATTAAAAGTTAAAAATAGCTGTTTTGATATTTTATAGAGTTGTATCAAATTGAGCATGCATATCTCAACTGTAAAAGCAAGTATGCATGCATTAGTCTGTAGCACAAACCAACAGTACAATATTAGAGTTTAGTTGGAGGTAGGGGGTTCAAAGACCCCCCCCCAACTGTGCAATATTGTTAATTTTTCAATTGTGTAATTTAAAGGTATAAAATAAAATATCTATACCTGTGGCACACATGCCCTGCTGTAAACTGTAATCTTTATAACTGGAACACATATATGTGCAATATATGCACATGCCAAGGAGTACTTGATGCAGTCTGTAGTATAGGGTGCATCTGTTAGGAACTGATAGTCTTAAAAGCAAAAGTTATCTGTTAGGAGGTCATAGTCTTAAAAGTAAAGAAAAAGATAATACAGTCAAATAATTGTATTAATGCCCTGTATGTCACGTATGAAGGTACTAATCTTATCTTTCTTTTTCTCTCACCCTACCCTTATCTCTCTCTCTTTTTTTTTTTATTTTATTTTTTTTATTTTTTGTTTTATTTATTATGTGTTGTCAAAATGTGTCCATGTCATCCATGTGTACCACATCACTAAATGCTCCACAGCACAGTAGGGTAGCCCTGCCCCACAGGATCTGCCTGCTCCCCTGGCTCTAGCACCATTGCCTAACATGCTCGGAAGCCAACATGGCAGCACCACCTCTGCTGCCTCTGCACTAGCTGCCCCCTCGGGTAGTCATGCCCCAGATGCCAGTCGTATGATCCCTTCGAGAGCATTAGTGGAGATGGTGATTTTATCACAAGTGCTGAGATGCCAAGAATGGTACATAGAGTTGTGCACCACTCTGTTGGTGCACGCCTACACTGACTGGAGTGGCTGGTCTCTCTCATTTTGCACAGTAGGAGGAGAAGTAGGAGAAGTAGACATCAAGAACTCCAGCCAGCAGCATAAGTCCAGTGGGTGAGGACTTGATTCTCACTGTCACCCAGCTTGACAACCAAAATATGCTCTTTGCTTACCATTGTGCAAACCCCCTGATCTCTGTACAATGAAAATGTATATATTATATTGTATTACTGCAGTTTACTGACCATTTCCTGTGTATGACATGAAACTACATGTGGAAATATTACAAACTGAAGGCTCTATCTAATAGTATGTCACATATTTCACTACATCAGTGTGTTTGACTGTCCCAAGCAGTTGTATCCTGGTTCCAGTACTTTTTTCGCACTTATATCAACCACACTGTAAAATGTAATATCACATGTGTGCTCTGCAATGCACAACAATCTGATAACATGCAGAACTACAGCTATTGACCTATATGCCTAAAAAGCCTCATCTGCAAGGCAAGTGCAGGAATCAGCATGGACAGTATCCACAAGGACATAAGTGACCTTAAACACATTTGACCCTACCTATTTTGGTTTTATCAAGGGTAGATCTTTCTTATTGACCCTTGTGGACTTTTTGGATACTGACCCCAAAGACCTGGCTTGAGGGATAATAAGACATACTTCCTATGTTGAGTTATCCAAGGTCTTTGACACGATCATCCATTCATGACTCATAGTGAAGATCTCCCATATGGGAATTAAGCCATGTAGTACCAGTGGATAGCTAACTGGCTCAATGATAAAACACTCACTCTCAAAGCTGGGGACTGCACCTCCACCACTAGCCCATTCACCAGTGGAATACCAGGAGGAGCTGTGATGCACCCTCAACTCCTTGAAAAATGCTTCACTGAAGCACAGGCAATAGTAGGTGCCCTGTTTACCAAATCTGCAGATGATTGTTAACTGGGTGTACTCATATAGAGTCCCCCATTGATGGTAATGTATTACAAAAGGGGCTGACACAGTCTAATGATTTGAGCCAAACTCACAGACTGAACCTTAAAGCATACTATGACTCATTGTCCTCTTTGTCAATGAAGTATCCCTACTACTTATGATATATATAGAATTCTCCTAAGCTCATACACAGTGTTTTGATACTTGGGAACATATACTTGATAGCAATCTACACTTTCATCTCTATATGCCAACAGTGGTGACACACACAATCTGCATTGCACAAATCATACATTTGGACATCACAACCAAGACCAGGGTAGTCATACCTCTGCTGTATTATACCCTTATTCACCAACAATGGAGTACAATTCTCACATCTGTCTGTGCCTCAACAGACACCTGCAGCAATTGCAGAAAACACAGGGTTGTGCCTGGGATACTCATAGGCCTCCAAACATGACATACATGTAAAGAATGACATACTTGTCACTGTAGTCAGTATTATGCAGGCTGCTGAGAGATGACCATGTCTACCATGCAGAACGGTCTCAAACCTGCCCTTCTGGAAATTATGGACATCTGCAACTAAAATGGGACAAGAATAATTTGCCGCATGGTTCTCAACCTAGCGTGTGACATAAACAAAACATGCTGAGGAGACAGATATATCCCACAACAATTCATACTCCTCTGTAATAGGCTCCAGCTACATGTGAAGCAGTGCTCCTCAATGACCCTGTTCAAGTCCAACCTTGAGTATAGTTTAGGTGATTGTAAAGTCGCCTTTGGGATGGCACCAATGTCTCTCATGGACAGGGCCAGCTGGTGCTGCTCACAAACTTGCTCTTCTAAAAGTAACCATCCAACTATGCTCAATAAGGTTACTTGTTTTTTTTTTTTACACAAGTAGGCTTCTAAACACCCTTGTGCTATTAGGCTAGTAGCCTCATATGAACCTATGAAGCTATGTGCCTATGCAGGCCTCCCAACCTGTTATCCCCCATATGGCCTGATGATGTCATGCAAGTGTAAGATCCCTTATAAATTAGACTTGTGCCATGTCACGTCACTTGTGTAACATACTATTTTCTGTAGCCTGTGTAGTTAGATAGGTAGGGCTTTTGTTCTCACAGCAGTAAACTTTGTGTCTGTGTGTCTGTGTCTAAACAGAAGAGCAGAAGCACGTATCCCACAGTTACTGCTCCAATGCCATGGAATGACAGAATTTTTATATTGCACATGCCTACACATCCATTTCATACAGGCCTCCCAACCTTCTGTCTCCCAAATGCCCTGCTGATATCATCTGCTATAAGTTCACCTGCACTACAGTACAAATCAGACTTGTGCCATACGGCTTACGTTAAGTACTGTGTTCTGTAGTCTGTGTACTTAGATAAGGGCTCTTTTCTCACTGCTGTTAACTTGGTGTGTGCGTGTGTGTGTGTGTGTGTGTGTCTGTGTGTGTGTGTGTGTGTGTGTGTGTGTGTGTGTGTGTGTGTGTGTGTGCGTGTGTGTGTGTGTGTGTCTGTGTGTGTGTCTAGACAGAAAAGCAGAAATATGTATCCCACAGTTACTGCTACAATGCCATGGAATGACAGTATTTTGATACTTGCACATGCCTACACATCCATGTCATACAGGCCTCCCAACATCTTTTCTCCCACATGGCCTGCTGGTGTCATCTACTATAAATTCACCTGCACTCCTGTATAAATCAAATTTGTGCCATGGCACTAAGTACTGGAATCTGTATTCTGTGTACTTAGGTAGGGTTCCATTCTCACTGCAGTCAACTGGGTGTGGTCATGTGGCTGTGTGAGCTCATGCTTGACATTGCAGAGAGCATATTACACCAATGTGTGTGACACTATTATCTTATCCTCAACAGATACTGCTGATGTCATCAGCTATAAAGCGTTGCCTGACACATTCCAAGTTGGACTTAAGCTGTGGAATTTGCTTAAGGTACAGTGTTCTGTAGTCTGTGTAGTTAGTTAGGTAGGGGTTCTATTCTCACTGCAGTCAGCTGTGTGTGTGTGTGAGCTGTTGCTGGACATTGTAAGGAGTATTTTACACCAGCATGTGGGACACTTATTTTCTCCTCAACAGACCCTGCCAATGTCATCAGCTATATCACCTTTTTTGGATATGCAGTACTCCCACCAGGGCAGGGGCAGAGGTTGGCCTGGAGGCCAAGCAGAATTCACCTCATCCTCTAAAATAAACATTAAAGTGGCGTGGCTTTTAATCTATCCATATACTTCATGACATGTTTTGTAGGCCCTGTGTTATCTTGCTGAAAAAGCTCTGTGGTCTGTCCAGCTGCTGCATGTGTCTGGTGAAGTACAGTACATATAAAAAGACCATTATATTCTATTAGTGTTGTAATGAGGTTTGACTACACTGCTGTCATACAATCCTAAGATCTCATTATGATGCCATGACTTATTTTATGCACAACATAGGCTTTCAATAGCACTGTGGACACTTGGTGGTCAAAGTTCAGCTTGCTATCTACACATGTTACATTTGCATGCATCACTGGGTTTCTCTATAGCAAGACTGTTGTAAATGTTGTGATTAAGATAGAACTCCACTTTTCAGATGGGCAACATTACTAACACACATTTCTGCATTTATTTGTACATTGTGTGCCTTTGTCACCATTCAGTTGTATGTTTTGGCTCCTCCTGTACTATGTTTTCGCCATTGGTGGACTCAATGATTGCACACAAAATGCAAGAATCAGAAAACTTCGTAAGCCAAAGGCCATATACTTTAGCCTGGACTATAAAGAAATACAGTTCAAACAGTGAAGGCCCAACTACAGATCCACGAGGTTTGCCAATGTTGACACGTCTACAAGTAGAAGTTGATTCACCATCTTTCACATAATTTGGTCTGTCAGTGGGAAAATTTGTTACCCATCAACTGTCATAAGGTTTAATCCTCAGCTTAAGTGTTTTCTCAATGATACCTGTGTCAAAACCCTAGGCTAGATCAGAATAGGCAACATGCACTGTCTTACCTGTATAGATGCCTATTGCAAGAAGTCAGTGGGCTGGACAACATCACAGATCACTTTCATTGTGACTCAGCAAATGCACCTCCCTGATACAGTTGAATACATAGTTCAAAACACCCACCACTTGGCCTATGTTCTCTTACAAGGGTGTACATCAACATGCATCTACCTGAGTTGGGAGGACAGCACCTGATGCATGCGTGTACAGAGACATCCTGACTCTCCTCGACTGTGAGGTAGACCAGCATATCATCATGGTCTTCTTCTACATGTACACTAGTAATATTCCAGGTATGTGCAACAGTCCTGTTTCAGTTATTTACTTATTAATGTATTTATTTATTTAATTGACATTTGCTGACCTGGATAGTCTGACTGACTGACAACTTCATGACACCCATGCAGGCGGGAAATGAAAGTTTCACTGCTGAATCCTACACTAAGGCACTGTACGAGCACATCCACTTGTGCATGAATTGTGCCATCTCCAATAGAACCAAGAAAAAAGGAAGCAAATCTGGTGGTTACTTGCCATAAACAAACTATACAACAAAAGGAAGAAACTGTTGCAGAAATGAGGAAAATCCCAGGATGCAAAAAAACTCCCTTACCAGCCTCAGTAAGAATCTGAGATCCCTCATAAAATCCTCTAAAGCTAGTTACGAAAATAAAATTGCCATAGATTCCAAAGACAACCACAAGGCATTCTATAGCAATGTCAAGAATCTAAATGGCAATGCTCAGATCTGCTCTGAGCTACAACAGAATGTCATTATATATACTGATCCCAAGGATATTGACAATATCCTGGCAGATCGATTCAGTGCAAACTTCACCCCCCTCTCACCCCCTAAAGGGCCCATTTCAATTCCAAAAGATTGCCAAAGTCTGGTAATAACAGCCACACAGGTAAAAAATGCACTCTCCAAAGCTAGGAATACAGCATCCATGGGACCAGACGACATCCCAGGCTGTATACTACATGAACTACAAAATGAACTGGCACCTCGCCTAAGTGTCATGTTTAATCATAGCCTCACCTCAGGCTTCATACCCACTGAGTGGCGCACAGCTACAGTTACCTCACTCCACAAGGGGGGATTCAACTTGGATCCTGTGAACTACTACCTCATAGTCTGATGAGCCTGATCTGCAAGGCCATAGAACGTATTATCACGGAACTTATAAACAAAGACATTGGCAACCTTCAAACACTGGACCCCACGCAGTTTGGGTTTGTGAAGGGCCAATCTTGTCTCCTGAACCTGATTGTCTTCTTCAAATCAGTCTCCAGAGCTGTGGACAAGGGTAAAATGGTCTACACAGCCTATCTGGACCTCGCCAAGGCCTTCAACACCATCCCCCACTCTGGAATCATAGATAAACTTACTAAGCTGGACATTAATCCCTACGCCACTCGATGGGTTGCCAACTGGCTTACTGACAGAACCCACACTGTAAATGTAGCCAACTCCAAATCCAGCACCAGACAAGTGACAAGTGGAGTACCTCAGGGTTCAGTCCTGGGACCACTCTTGTTTGGCATCTACTTCTCTGAAGTACAGGCAAACACTAAGGGACTCTGGCTAACAAAGTTTGCAGATGGCTGCAAACTGGGAGCCATTACTGAATTCCCAGATGATCTGGATATTCTACAAAAGGGACTTACAGAAACAGATGCTTGGTGCCAGAGCCATGGGCTCAAGTTCAATGCCAAGAAATGTATAGTTACCCCCTTTGGGAAAAAACACGTACATGTGAATTGCCACATACATGGCAGTACACTAAACACTGAAAGTGTGATGAGACTTAGGGACACAGGTGGACAGTGGTCTCACCTTCAATAACCATACCACCACAACAGTCATGAAATCCTATGTGGCACACCTCATCACAAAGGGCTTTTCATCCAGAAAAAAGGAGGTCATTGTCCCACTGTACTCATCCCTCATTAGACCCCATTATAGAATACAATGCCCTATTTGGTATGCACCTCTCAAGACATCTGCAGCAACTGGAAAGGTAGCAGAAATACCTCACTAAAAGAATCACAGGCCTAAAGCAGATGCCCTAGTCTGACCATCTAAAAAAACTCCAACTATACTCTGTCGCATATCATCTACTTAGAGGCGATCTCTGCTTAACATACAAAGCCATGTAAAAAACAAGAGCTGTTGGACATGCTGCACTTAAAGGAATTCCAATCCCTCAGAGCCACACGCACCAGGGATCTAAACCTTGTCATCGCAATAAACAAAACATGCTGTAGGGATAGGTTCCTGACCCAGAGACTCCCCAGACTCTTGAATAGACTGCCCATACATGCCAAGCAGAGCGCCTCTTTGGCCCTCTTCAAAAGGAACCTTGATGATTGGATGGAAGATAGGAAATTCACCCTGGGGATCACATCAGTTGCCCTGTTAGACAGGGGCCCAGGGAAGTAAATACTGTGGGAAGAAATAGCCAGGGGAATGTTATGGCTAGGCTTGTATAGGCCCTAGGGCCAATAGCCTAGTACCAACCTATGAACCTGAGCTTGCGCCCTTTTTCAGTGGTGGCCGGGGGAGATAAGCTCTAAGGTACAAATTATACAAGTAGAAAAGTCACTGTAAAAATTATTCAAGTAAAAAAAAAATACAGTACAAATTATGCAACTAAATAATTAACAGGAGTAAAGTAAGATATAATAAACACAGTAAAAAGTATATCTGAAATAAGGTTAAATGGATGACAAATTGCAGGTCCATTACATCTGATAGATGTTCTCAAAGACGTCATCGTGGGCATGCATGACGACAACAGTATCATCTTGCTGAACTTGAACAGGTAAAGACATTTGACACACATTCATACTGAGATATTCAATCCACACTGTCATATGTGTCCATAAACAGCTATATCACCAACTGGGTAGACCAGTGTATGACATACATGGATCTCACTATGTTGAAATTTGTGGCATGACATATATCTTAGGTTCAGTGATCAGGTTGGTACATCAGGGGTGTTTGCCTGCCTTTTACTGCCGAGTAGTTAAGTGGCAGACATCACACATGACATATACATGCTGTGCCCAAACAACTGCCTGAAGGACTACAGCTTGTGGGCAATCATTGACTCCAACTGTGATGTTAGTATAATGCAGACAGTATCAAAACATAAAAAACTGCTGCCACAGCCATGATGACATCTGCACTGACAAGAAATTTGGAGGGATTTGTTGAATCAGGAAACAGACACACCACCCCAGTATAATGTAGATATCACACTCTATAATCAAGCCAGTAGGAATGTAGCCTGTGTCCTGGGGGTAGAGGGTAAGTCGATATATTGATCACCATGTGGTCACACTGCTGACTACTCCCTTGAATGTAACACAAGTACTGAGTATGTGAGGGATATGCACATCAGATACCATAATACTTTCATGGTTTCCAGCCTTCATCACAAGAACTGTGTACAATGGATCCTTCTTCATGTACATCCCTACAGGTACATACATACATACATGCATACAAATATTTCAAGCATGGGCAATAATGCCCTTGTAGCTTGACAATATACCAAAACACTTGTTCCAATAATAAGTGTACAGGATCTTCTTAAATATCTAAACTAGTACTTGCTTTAATGTAATTTGGTAGTCTGTTCCATGCATCAGCTATTCTGTCAGAGAACCAATTAGTACACTTCTCATTCCTATAGAATCTTCTACACAGATTGTCTGATGATTCTCTACTTTTTGATAACCCCAAACATTCTCAGAGGTAGTTGTCCCTAAATGCCCTATATACCTGAATAAGATCTCCTCTCAGATATCTTAAGAGACACTGTACAAGTTCCGATATTTTAGTCTTTCATAATAACTTACATTTTCACATCCATGGATGCTCTCTTTATATTTCCACTGTACTCTTTCCAGTTTACTCATGCTTTTTTTCTTATAGGGTTTCCATATAGTTATTCAACACTCACGTTTGGGTCTAATGTATCTAACAAACAATGATTTCATCATATTTCATTTCCTACACTGTATAAATATTTTTATACAGCCTATAGTTCTATAACTATCATTAACCAATTGGTTGATATGATTAGGAAAACTCATAGCTTAATCTACCCATATACCCAGGTCCTTAAATGAGTCTACAGTTTCAATCACTGTGTGCTGTATTAAATATTCACCTTTCAATTTATGTCTCAAAAATCTAATATATTTAGTTTTTGATGTACTTATCAGCATATTATTCTCCTGTGCCCAAATGGTCAGTTTAGTCAAGTTGTTTTGCAAACATGCCTTATCTGTTACACATGCAATCAGTTTAGCCAATTTTAGGTCATCTGCATATAGTCTGTAGAACACCTCAGATGAAAAAGTTAGGTCTGAAAGATACACTCTAAACATGTAAGGGCTGCGGACAGTGCCCTGTGGGACACCCTGACTGTAACCAAGGATTTCACCTGTCCATAGGTTCATAGGTTGGTATTAGGCTATCAGCCCTAGTACCTATACAAGCCTAGCCATAACAATTCCCTGGCTATTTCTTCTCACACTATTTACTTCCCTGGACCCCTGTCTAGCAGGGCGACTGAAGTGATCCCCGGGGTGAATTTCCTTTCTTCCATCCAATCGTCAAGGTTCTTTTTGAAGAGGGCCAAAGAGGCACTCTGCTCTCCAGCTGCTGCATGATACTTGCCATGTCCTATTTGTAAGCCATGCAGCTATCCATCTTATCAAGAGTACATCAATAACTAGTTGTAGTAATTTTTTGATAACTGTTTTGTGTATGATCCTGTCAAATGCTGAAGTTAAATCTACATAAATTACATCACAGCACAATTTTTCATTCATAGCTGCTATTATGTTATAGAACATCATGTTACAGGTGGTAATAGATCATATATGTTATTATGTTGTTATAGAACATCATGTTACAGGTGGTAATCAATCTATTTTCAACTATGCATGCTGATATGGTTTCAAGTCCCAACCTATCCAGTTCTGACAATAACTTATCCAATATTACCTTCTCCATTATTTTTCCACAACATAAAAGCAGACTTAAGAGTCTATATGACTCTGGGTTTGTCCTACTCCCATTTCCCTTAAAGACAGGTTAAATAATTGCATGTCTCCAATCTCTCCATATTTATATGACCTAATGAATAATAGCTATAATGGTACCATGAGTTCTTGCTGAAGTGTTCTCAGGTCATTGCTACTAATTCCATCTCCTCCCTGTGCTTTGTTTGGATCCAGTTTGTGCAGTTCTTTTTCAATGTAATCTAAGTTGATTCCAGTATCTGGGGTTATCTGGATGTCACTAGGTTAACATATCACCCCTTTTGTGGAGCCAAACTGTTTTGCATTAAGATTTTATAAACCTATCTATAATCTGTTGTGTCTCAGAATAAATTTTAAAATCTGCACAGTTTATCAATCTGTATCTTTACTCCTTCCTCATCTTATGTATCTATAAAAATGTTTCCTATTATGCTCAATGTCTTTATATACATTTTCTTTAAAATGTTCTTGATCTTGTCTCACACTATGCTTAATATGTTTCTCCAGCTTGTTTATTTCAGTTTTCAAAGTTGTAGTTCAACCTCTCTTCCATTTCTTATATATTTTTTTGTCTCTCACCTTAATCAGATATCTTATTCTTATGCAGATATATTCCCCTGATGTTGTATGTCTAGATCCTGATGTTAAACATTTTTTTGATTTTTTTGTACTCAGTTTCTCTTTCAAAACTTTCCACATTCCATCTATAGTTTTTCCACTGAAAACCTAACTCCAATTAGTTTTACATAGTGACTGTTTTCCTTCCATATAATCTGTAATTAAACTTCTGTGCATTGGTTTAGATTTCAGTTTGGCAGAATTATCCAGCAACAAATTAACCTTTATAACCCCATGATCACTGCACATCAACGGTGGTAGAACTTGACTTTATCTATCAGTAATTTCTTTAGGAACACAAACAATGTCTTGTATGTTCTGTCCTCTGGTAGGTTTTCCCTACAATCTGTATCAATTGTTGATCTGCAATGTATGTTGTGAATAATTTCCATACTAACATTGAATCATTATTATTCCAGTCTGTTTCTGGTAATTTAAGTCCCCAGCTAATATTATTCTTCTCTTCTATGTTTCATGCAAGAAAGGTATGAATTCATCTAGGTAATCTGCACTTGACTTTGGTGGTCTATACACTCCAATGATTGTTATATGTTCCAGGGTTGTCTTTATTGTCACAGTTACATAGTCTATAGTGTTGGTGTTATCACTGAACATGTAATAATCACAGGTCTCATAACTATCTTTAATCCCTATCATGACTCCTCCACCTGATTTTTTGTTAGAATGTATGTTACAGTAAAAATATTTATTCCCTAAAAGAACTGGTTTCCAATCATTGTTCTTTAACCATGTTTCACAAACAATAACAACCTCAATCTTGTGGGAAAACAGCAATTTTTCCAATAAAAAAAATTATTATTAATGTTCCTAGCATTAATGCGTCTATATTAGAAGATCGAATGTTTAGGTGATCGAACACCTAAACATCGAACTTCACAATATCGAAAGCAAAAAACGGCAAATGGACGATTTAATGCAGGGAAAGATTTCCCTTGGCCGTTCCCCAGATTTTGCCATTTTGTGTATTGTAGAGCGATCTCACAGTTGGAATATTAAGTTGGGGGGGTGAGGGGCGAAGCCCCCCACTTACTTTGGATGTAAAGTTATTTTTTGTTTTAGTGTCCAACGGACATGTTTCGGGTCTACTTTATGTGCTCGAAACACGTAAAACCCGAATCCAAATAGCGCAGCACATAAAGAGTGAACTGCGAATACGTCGAATGTACTAAAGCATGAAATTTAAAACCTCGAACCATCATAGTCAGCCAACCCACCACCCGCAACACACTACCTACCCAAACACAATAAAAAAAAAACACATACATACATACACTAACCAAAACCCTACTTCTAACCCTAAATTAAAGCACCAAAACCCTACTGCTAACCCTACACTAAACCCCACATACACAACTATCTATGCACTATCCTTAACCCCTCCCTAACCCTAAGGTCCGTAACTACTGTACACTTCCCCTACAGAGCTATACCCAAACAAACTAAATATTCCACACACATACACTTAACAAAACTGTACACTAAACCTTACATACACTACCTACCTATGCACTTATCTTAACCCCTCCCTAAACCTAAGGTCCGTAACTATCGCACACTTACCTTATGGAGCTGTATCGCAGACTGGCCAACTATGCAAATTTGATATTTCCACTTTCACGGTTTCGTTCATTTGACATATTCGCTGTTCGCTCTTTATGTGTTGCGCTATTTGGATTCGGGTTTTTCAGCTTTCGAGCGCATAAAGTAGACCCCATGTTTCACTGAGATGTTCGATGTTTTTAGGTCTAATATTAGAAGATCGATGTTTAGGTGTTCGATCACCTTAACATTCGATCTTCTAATATAGACCCATATTAACAACCATCAGAGATGCATCAAATGTTGCTATCTGTGAACTGTTAAATTTTCGACCTGGCAAAATCCTGCCTACTGTTTGTCAAATATTGCAAAATAACTGCTGCAAAAATTCTCTTCCCTGATTTTAACAAATGCACGCCATCCTGTCTGACCACATGTGTGCCCAAAACTAGGCTTGGATCCTGTGCACACTTCCATTTTTTAAAACAGGACATTTTTTTCAATGTAGGTATTTACCCAAAAAATCTTTTCATTCACAGTAACCTATCCTTTCTATAAGTGATTTGTGGAAAATACGCCCTAACACCAGTACAAGCAAGAGAGCTGTCAGTTCCCTACTAACAGTCAGAGAATCCTTGTGGATGACATAATTTGTACTGACATGAATAAAAATGGATCCATACTTCTTTACATTAAACGTTCCAAGGCTTATTTCATGTCTTCTATTTTTGCTCCTGGCAAGCATAACACTATTCAATCGTTATTATCTTCTCTGCACATTTAAGTATCAGTTCCTCTAATAATTGAATCACTAATTACAAGAATGTCTTTGCTTACCAGCTCTGAAGAATATTCATTTTCTGATATAGTAATATTTGCTTTATCAATTGTTATGAAGGAAAGATCTTCATTACCATACTCTTATTAATCACACTATTTTCATTGTGTCTTAAATTCTCATCCAGCTGGTATTGTAAATCCACAGCTTGAGCCATGGAGTCAACATATATGTTCTCTCCTTTTTTCTTACAGTAATGTTCTTCAATCCTTCCACGTTCAGTTTTGATTTATTCCTTTTCACCTGCCCCTTGACTCTTTTTTTTCCACCTTCTCTTTTGGAAAAATGATGCCTTTTTCTGTAGACTAAAGGTTTTCAGAAATATATTATCATTCCCTGTAACCTGTGTCTTATATAACAAAGCATTGTCCTTTTTAGTAACTATTCTATTTCCCTTCTTCTTCTTTCGGCTGCTCCCGTTAGGGGTTGCCACAGCAGATCAGCTGTTTCAATTTCTTCCTGTTCTCTGCATCTTGCTCTGTCACACCAACCACCTGCTTGTCCTCTCTCACCACATCCATAAACCTTATCTTAGGCCTCCCTCTTTTCCTGTTACCTGGCAGCTTCATCCTTACCATCTTTTTCCCAATATACTCTGCATCCTTCCTCAGCACGTGTCCAAACCAACGTAATCTTGCCTCTCTGGCTTTGTCTCCAAACCTTCCAACCTGGGCTGACCCTCTAATATACTTATTCCTAATCCTGTCCATAATAGTCACACCCAGTGCAAATCTTAACATCTTCATCTCTGCCACATCAAGCTCTGACTCCTGCCTTTTGTCAATGCCACTGTCTCCAACCCATATAACATAGCTGGTCTCACTACCCTCTTGTAGACTTTCCCTTTCAATCTTACTGGTACTCGTCTGTCACAAATCACTTCTGACACTCTTCTCCACCCACTCATCCTGCCTGTACTCTCTTCCACACTCACCATTACTCTGAACTGTTGATCCCAAGTACTTAAACTCGTTCACCTTCGCCACCTCTACTCCCTGCATCCTCACCATTCCTCTATCCTCCCTCTCATTTACACACATATATTCTGTCTTAGTCCTGCTGACCTTCATTCCTCTTCTCTCTAGAGCATATCCCCACCTCTCCAGGGTCTCCTCCACCTGTTCCCTGCTCTCACTACAGATCACAATGTCATCTGCAAACATCATAGTCCACAGGGACTCCTGTCTGATCGTCTGTCAACCTGCCCATCACCATTGCAAGCAAGAAAGGGCACAGAGCTGATCCTTGATGTAATCCCACCTCCACCTTAAATGCATCCATCACTCCCACCGCAAACCTCACCACTGTCACACTACCTTCGTACATATCCTGTACCACTCTTACGTACTTCTCTGACACTCCCACCTTCCTCATACAATACCACAACTCCTCTCTAGGCACCCTGTCATATGCTTTCTCTAAATCCACAGACACAATGCAACTCCTTCTGACCTTCTCTGTACTTCTCCATCAACACTCTCAGAGCAAACATCGCATCTGTAGTGCTTTTTCCTGACATGAAACCATACTGCTGATCACTAATCATCACCTCCCTTCTTAACCTAGCTTCCACTACTCTTTCCCATAACTTCATGCTGTGACTGATCAGTTTAATCCCCCTGTAGTTACTACAGCTCTGCACATCACCCTTATTCTTAGAAATCAGTACCATAACACTTTTTCTCCATTCCTCAGGCATCCTCTCACTTTCCAAGATTTCATTAAACAATCTAGTTAAAACTCCACTGCCATTTCACCTAAACACCTCCATGCTTCCACAGATATGTCATCTGGACCAACAGCCTTTCCATTCTTCATCCTCTTCATAGCTATCCTTACTTCCTTGCTAATCCACTGCACTTTATGATTCACTATCCACACATCATCCAACCTTCTGTCCCTCTCATTCTCTTCATTCATCAACCCCTCAAAGTACTCTTTCCATTTGACCAACACACTCTCCTTGCTTGTGAGTATGTTTCTGTCATTATCCTTTATCACCCTTACCTGCTGCACATCTTTACTAGCTCGGTCCCTCTGTCTAGCCAATTGGTACAGGTCCTTTTCTCCCTCCTTAGTGTCCACCCTTTTATACAACTCTTCATATGCCTTATCCTTAGTCTTCGCCACCTCTCTCTTTGCCATGCACCTCATCTCCTTATACTCTTGTCTACTTTCTTCATCTCTTTGACAATCCCACTTCTTCGCCAACCTCTTTCTAGGTATACTCTCCTGTACTTCTTCATTCCACCACCAGGTTTCCTTGTCCTCCTTCCTCTTTCCAGATGTCACACCAAGCACCCTTCTAGCCATCTCTTTTACTAGCTCTGCTGTAGTTACCCAACAATTCGGTAACTCTTCACTGCCACCCAGTGCCTGTCTTAACTCTTCTCTGAACATCACCTCACAATTACCCTTTTTCAATTTCCACCATTTGATCCTTGGTGCTGCCCTCGCACTCGTCCTCCTCTTCTTGACCACCAATGTCATCCTACAAACCAACATCCTATGCTGCCTAACTACACTTTCCCCTGCCACCACTTTACAGTCTCCAATCTCCTTCAGACTGGTCCTTCTACATAACATATAATCCACCTGTGTGCATCTTCCTCCACTCTTGTATGTCACCCTATGCTCCTCCCTCTTGTTAAAATACGTATTCATCGCAGCCATGTCCATCCTTTTTGCAAAATCCACTACCATCTGACCTTCTGCATTCCTTTGCTTAACACCATACCTACCCATCACTTCCTCACCCCCTCTGTTCCCTTCACCAACATGCCCATTGAAATCTGCCCCAATCACCAGTCTCCTACCCTTGGGTGCAGTCATCACCACTTCATCCAACTCACTCCAAAATTTTTCTTTCTCATCCATCACACCTTTACAGTAATTAATCAGTTTCTTTTTCTTCCTTGTTATTTGTTGTAAACTTCTTCCTTCCTTTCTTTTTTTTTTTCCTTCTAAACAAACCGGATCCTCACATTGCTGAATATTTGCATCCAGAATTCTAAAGTTGTCAGGGGCATTGTATTGTTTCATAGGGGTTAAATGATCTTTGCAGACAATAGATGCATCATTTCCTAAATGTATTCTACTTGTTCTTTGCCTGACATCATTCATTTCACCAGTCCAGCCATTAATATATGAAACAGCAGTTCTCCAACCCAAGCCAGTTGCACAAGTATAATCATCACCAGTAAGTCTAGATTTACTTCTATCAATGGTAAGCAAATCATCCAGTCTTTGACACGAGGAACACGGGTCACCAGTATTATCAGCTGTTACCTTTAAATATGCATAGAATTTATTACACTGTACAAGATATTTCTGCATTAGTAAATTGTTAATTGCATACTTATTTAAGGAATCCATGTTCAACTTCAAATGAATAAAATATTGTGTAAGAAAAGACTAATCAAACTCAGTAACCACAGAATTCAAAGACAACTTATAAATCAGCTTCTATGACAAAAAAACCACACTAGCAATATACAACTAAATACTAAAGTACAGTAAAGTTCTTCTGACCATACAAGTTCTGCAAACCAGACAAAAGCTGTAATTAAGTAAATCTTGTTAACAAGCTAGCCCTTCCTACAAACAGTGAAAAACAGTGATAACAAATAAAATATAAATTCAAATAACACTTCTCTTACCAGTCAGCTTCAAATTGAATCACAAACCAAATTGGGATTCTTTAGATATGCTCATCTTCCAGTGGTGTGTAACTGAAGTGTGACATCTTTGTCACAGTGCTCTGTCACACAGCTTATTGGCCATACCTAGGTTTTCTTTCTGTGGAAAATACATGACTGTCTGATGGTGTGGATCACCAATCAAGTTGTTACACCAGATGCATGTATGTTACCTGTTCTGCTTATGGACACACTACATACATAGGCATTTCCCAGCATTGACGGCATGTATCTCTTCCATGACAATGTGGATTGTGCCATATTTATATATAGATACATTATATATATATATATATATATATATATATATATATATACACACACACACACACACACACACACACACACACACACACACACACACACATTCACACACACACACACGCGCACACACAGACACATTCATTTATATATATATGTATATATATATTTATATATATATATATATGTATGTATATATATATATATATATATATATATATATATATATATATATATATATATATATATATATATATATATATATATATATATATATATATATATATATATATATATATATATATATATATATATATATATATATATATATATATATATATATATTTATATATATATATATATATATATATATATATATATATATATTTATATATATATATATATATATACACACCAGGCAACTAAGTTACCACACAAAGTAAATAATATAAAATACAACAGCCAGGAACTGAAAAAAACAGTTTAATACTTTTCCAGCTCTTCGGCAAACCCTTCAAGGAGTACATAAAAAAATAAGAAAGCAACACCCTTCCTTAAATACACATTCATATACTTCAATTAACCAATTAAGACAATTAATTCAAATCAACAGCTTCCAATTACACTCAAAGTTGAGTCCTCTAGGAGACATAGTGTTAAATTTCAAAATGGACACACTTTCTTTATATAATAACTTTTTTATACATGGTTTCTGAACAAAAACCTACAGGAATTTTTTCTAAAATAGTAGCTTTAAAATCTTGAGGATTTGTATTATGAAATTCCAGGAAATTCTTAACATCAGGACTATCCACTTTTTTTATTTTTAATATTTCTAATATGCACCTGCAGTCTGCATTTAAACTTCCTTTTATTTTCCTCTCTCTCTCTCTTCATATACATACATATATATGTATATATATATATATATATATATATATATATATATATATATATATATATATATATATATGTGTGTGTGTGTGTGTGTGTGTGTGTGTGTGTGTGTATAAGACTGTAGGGGCACTGTAGAGCATAAATCTCACCTTTAGTATCACAGTTAAACATTTCAGATGGACTAAAAATGAAATCATTAATACACTCAAACGTTCTTGTGATGTAAACACATACATTACAATGACCACAAGGAAAAGTCCCTGTGGATGTATTAATAGCAGAGGTAAGACTAACAACAGGAAATACAAATTGATTGTGCACCAGAATGTCTCTTGTTTCTACCATTTTTATATGCTATACCTAATAAAGGAGACAGAATATGTGTCAAATCATTATAAGCAAACTAGCCTGTATTGTCCATACTGTCACATGTGGGTATAGCAGTGTCCCTCCTAACACCTCTTGCAGATATTACAGTGCCAGCACAGTGTGCATGGTTACACTCATAGAACATTGATGTATCATAACTGTTGCTCAGGTGTGTTTGTGTGCAGGCTCATCTCTTATCAGTTGACATCACATATGTTATGTCAGAGGCATGGGATTAGTGGCGGTATTATTCTGATATTGTCCATGATCATGGTTGGTTCTTGTAATGCTTTCCATTATCCTTTACCTGTGGCCACTTTGCTAGACACCTCTGCTGAGAGTATACTCATATTCAGGCATATCAATTTGGACAGCTTCACAATGTGCAATTGTATATCAGATCACTGATAGATGTCTTCTGTGTTATTCATGCAAGAATGCTTATCTCACGCACATCCTCCCCATTGTTATATCACTTTGTGTGGCAGTCACAGGCAACACATTTTCATTTTACAGTCCATACTGTACCATTTAGATATGTGCTTGGTGTTGCTGCCACAACCATCTTCCATTCACATGCCCTCCACTGCTTTACATGAGGGAGTTTCACCTCTCTTCTTTCCCTGTGTTCATTCCTACAATTCATCTGTATATCCCTATTCAATAAATACACTTCCACTGAGTGATCATTTTACATGGGAGACCCATTTCCTGTTATAGATCATTAACACAACTTCAATACAGAATGCTAGAAATGGGATATCACAATACACTGTAGGTAGACTCTCCTGTATCGTGTTTGGGCCATATACTTCACATGCATACCTCTCAACTGTCCAGATAATCCCAGGATGTCCAGATGTTTTCCCTTATCAAATCTGTGGCTTTCTGCCATATCACTGGGCTGAGCTCTGCACTACAACTCAATATTGCATACATTTGAGTGCATACCTCTCAACTGTCCTGAACTGAGCAGAATGTCTGAATTTTGCCTCATATTTGTGATCTTTTCCTCATAATAGTTTTTGTTTTCCGGCAAATCATTGGTATGTCATTGCAGAGTGATGTCAGAAACCGATGACTGACATTTGAGTTTTATGCTCTTCAGACAATTCATGGTAATGTACAGCCTATTTATTCTATCAACTTTCTAAGTATGGAAGTGCAATATTAAGTATCTGTTCCTATTTTTTGGGCCTTTGTCCCCACATTATGTATGCCTTTGTCCACAAATCTTGCTCAAAGGGGTTGACAGGTATGTTTGTGTCTCATTCTACAACATATCTATGCAACATTTATGGTAAATGTGTCCCTATTTCTGGTAAAATGTCCCTGCATTATATTGGCCTTTGTGGAGATATGTTGCAGTAACAGAATTGCAGCTATCTTTGAAGCCTTGGTGGTCAATGTGGCATTCCTCACAAATCCACAGGCTGTAGGTGCTCTGTTTTACAGAAAATTGATATCCACATTTGCTTGCATGGTTTCCTGGCAGGCAATACTTTTGCCCACCACGAAACCTAGCATAGGCACTTTGTGCCTTATTAATATGCATTGCACACTATCACGTGACATGCACTGTTGAGCTAACATGTAAACTCCATGTAGGCTCTTTGTAAAGCCTACATGGAACTTATTGAGTCCTGGGGATTGCTTTTTTCTTAAATAATGCTTAATCTCCTAATCTCCTTCTTGGGACTATCACACATTACAAGGTAAAATCTTTTCATATATTTCAGTGATTTTCTTAATAATTAACAATTACTATTTATTTCCTTTGATCTTATTAAACTTTCCAGTTGTAGTGGTTAGGGTCTAATGGAACAATTTGTTTCCAGTTTCAACATCAGCAATATATATATTTTTTAAATCAATGCATTCATTGAATTTGTTTTCACATTAAATAAAATATCTTTAGTAGATACAATCATTATAAATATCAGGATGTTTCCGGATTAAAAGAGCTGCTTTTCATTATGATATTTCTGTTTATCTGTTTATCTGCAGTAGTCATTTTGAAATGTAGCTGTCACTCTGATATGTAGTAGTTCATTAATGATCGTTGTCTGTTTTGTATCTGTATTAGGATTGTCGGTTTGTTTTAGTGTGTGTCTAAGCAATATTAAAGCAACAACCGACGACATGATGTGGTGTATTGAAGATTTACCCATGGTTGGTGTGGTCGCCCGAGTGATTAAACAAAGGCAACCGTGGGTAAATCTTCAATATACCACAACCACGGAGTCAGTTATTGCTATTATACAATGACATTATTTAAGAAAAAAAATACTTACTTTTCCTAAATAATGTCTTTGTATAATGGTGGATTACTGTTCTTCCGCTGGTTGTGGTATACTGCTCGTTAGTTTTGATGTACTGCACATGTGAATGGGACTTGCATTCCCATGCATACCCAGTACATCAATGCTTTGAAACAGAAGCAACGGAGAAAAAAAAGTCCCCTTTGCTCCCATTTTCTCTCTTTTTTTTTAATTGTAAAAAAAAAGGTTTTGGGACACTTTATATCAACGGAAAAAAGTCCGGGTGACTGGACCTTTTCCAGTTAATATATCGTGGGATTTACAACGGGCATGCTGGTTGGGCTGGACCAATCAGCGTGCATGTTTTCTGAGATTAATAGGGAGTCATTGTATAATAACAACGTCTACACTTTAAAAGACTGTTTTAGAGTTTGTGGTATTTTAAACTGCATAGATGGCTTTTACTTAATCTGTGGCTTGCCTTTAATGATCATGAGCCATATTTCAATTTAAGAACAACTGTTATGGTTCATTTCCTACTTTAAATTTGTTATTGTCAAAAGAATGTTGTTTAAAAGAAGCCACAAGCTTGCTTTTACTCATCGCAGTGGTCCAGCTTCAATTTGGATTTATCATGAAAGCAGAAGTGTTCCATCACCTGTCCACTCTGCAGAAACAGAAATAACTTGCTTTAGAATATTCCAACAAGCAGAAATGAAGAAAACCCAAGTAAGTAGTATTTGTTTGTTTGATAGAATTGTTTTCTTTGGTAATATTCTATGTTGCTTTTATATATTTTTTGAATAGTGAAGTACAAAATAAGTAATTCATTTGTTTTATGGATTATTTTAGTAAGCTTGAATGAAATATGTATGAAATCACTTGTAAATGGTTAGTATATTTTTTTGAGATTATTGTCTTAATAAATATGATAGGAAAATGGGTTATTATAAGTGCTTTAAAGTAATTGATATTTAAGGATGTAATGTTTATGCTGTTTTATGTAGCATTATTATAGAAATCTTAAACATTAGAGTGTTAATGTATTTCTTTTATGGGCTTCTTGTCATCTATTTGGAGTTGTATGTTTTAATGTCTTTTTTTCAAAGTGATAAGACTTTTGTTTATGCAGGTACTATATGTAAGTTTGTTTGACTGTTTTAAAAGTAATAGTTGACATTGTTTGAAGTTGTATTACAAAATATTAGACTGATGGTTAAACATCATCCTCATAATAGAGAGACACCATATACATTATATTATTAACCGTTATTGATATTTTGACACTGATATTATCAAACTGCATAGGGTGTTGGGGAATATGATATTATTCTTATGGGGTTCTTAGATTTTAAATTTAATATAATTAATAACATGATTGGACTAAATAACAAAAAAAGAGAGGAAATGCTATACTAATATAGTAAGCATCATTATGCCAAAATATTCGAGTGTTTCAGGTTTATTATTCATAAAATGATATATAATACAATTTTAAATGCCTAATGGGGTTTGTACTGAACTTACTATTTTTTTATTTTAAACCTTGATTTTAAAACATTATAGGGTATATGTTTGTGAAGTAGAAGTATTTTGACAATATCAATATATTAGCTAGTATAGTATGAGTTTTTTGTTCTTAGAAGGGTCCAGTATATGTTAAGCAATGATATAATGGATGTCATAGAATTCATATTTCACAGATTTATATACGCTTTGATTTCTGATTTGTGTATAATATTTTAAATATCAAAAGGAATGTTATATTACATTGATCTTAGTTTACAGAAAAATGAGAGCTATAATATGGGTGTGCCTATATATTATATTTTATGTTATTTAATTAACATTAAGAAGTAGTAACAATGGATTGGGATAAAGTAGTGCAATGGAGATATTAGTGAGTGATTTGTATGATAACATCATCAAAGAATGATTTGTTTATTCCATATTAGGAGGTGTAAATAATTCTGTAGTTAATCTTTTAATAGTAAGTTTAAATGTAGTTGACAAGGCAAGCTGTATTAAAATTGGGTTTATGTAATTGATTCTAAAGCATAATTTAGTTTTATATCAATTGTTTATCTTAAAAGATGTCAGTTTATAAATTTATTTTATTAAATATTAATGGTCTTAATAATCCAGTAAAGAGAGATTGTTTAAATATTTAAAATTATGTAAAGCTCATATTGTCTTTTACAGGAAATGCATGTGTTGACCAAGGACTTAGACAGATAGCTATTAAAAGATCATTAAATTCTAGTGGGCTCCCATTTTACTTCAAAAAGGTTAGGTAATCTTATTCTTTGGAAAAGGTCATTCAGTTATTCTTAAGGTTGTCTATACTTATTCTGATAAAAATATTATGCTGGGATTGGTAGTCATTGAGATTAATAAAAATATTATACAAAAAAAAATTCCACCAAGGCACAAGAAATACTGAAAACTGCAAAAGGTGCCAAGGGATACCAAAACCACCAGCCAAGTGACAGTGAAGGGTGTTTATTCAAACAAAACAGATGTTCCACAAGCACATTAATGCTTCACAAATACAATACATTTTCATTCATCACAAACTTCATCAGATACGGATGATCATAGAGATGAACGTCATATTAAACGCATCTTCACTAAGTGGAACAAAAGGTGGGTAAGACATGTCTTTTGTTCTGCTTCAGTGAAGATGCGTTTAATACGACGTTCATCTCTATGATCATCCGTATCTGATGAAGTTTGTGATGAACGAAACGTATTGTATTTGTGAAGCGTTAATGTGCTTATGGAATGTCTGTTTTGGTTGAAAAAATATTATAGATTTGTCAATGTCTATTGGATACCTGGAAATGGATCTAGGGTGTATAATAATATTTAGATGTCATAGCATTACCCTCGAAAGAAGAAATTGTATAATTTTGTGATTTTAATTGTGTTTTATCAGGAGCAGATGCTACCAATGATATATAAAAAAAACTAGACTATCCACAGTTGCTAAACATTTAGATCACTTTATAAGTTCAATGAATATGATATATATATATATATATATATATATATATATATATATATATATATATATATATATATATATATATATATAAAACTTAGGATTGGCAAAATCTTTTAATTATACACACTATTCATATAGATATGGTACCCATGCAAGTATTGACAATGTTTTGCTTCCAGTGGATTATGTTCTACAATTGATGAAGTATTAATAGTATTATGCCCTTTGACTAACCACAATGCAATTACTTTTACTCTCACATCAAAACCTAATGATTTAATTTATTGTCGGGTAATTCCTGCATATATAATTAAAAGTAAAGATTTAATGAATGTTTTAAAATGAATTAAATCTAATTATGCAGTCTAATAATAATGGTGAAGTTGCAGATGTTATTTTATGGGATTTATTGAAAGCTTATTTAAAAGGTAGAATTAAAAGATGAAATTTTTTGCAAATAAAAGAGTGGCATAAAGAGTTATTTTTTTGTTTATTTATTTTATTATTTATTAACATTTGTTTACCAGGAAAGTCCAAGTTGGAATGGAGCCAATTTTCAGCAGAAACCCAGGGAGAAATGCTCCATATGCATGTCTTTGTGATGTGGGAGAAAACCAGAACACTGAGAGGAAACCCAACTGAATGCAGGAATGGATATGCAGACTCCACACAGAAGGCACCCCAGTCAGAGAACCTTTTGCTGTGAAGTGACAGTGCAACCACTGCACCATGGTGCCATCCAAATTTTGCAATTGAATATTAATAACTTAAGATTAAATTTAAAACCTAATGATAAATCTTCAAATTATGAGGTGAAAGTCTTAAGTCATAGATATCTAGAAATACTTCACCATAAGATATCAATAAATTAAAAAAAAATAAAAATACAATCATTTTTACTAACCCTAAAAATTGTATTAACCCTAAAAATCTACATAGATTAGCTATTAAATCAAATAGATTACACAATATAAATTTCATTAAAGAGATCACACACAAAGTTGAAAACAACATTAAGAAAGCAATGTATCTAAAAGATATATTAGAATGTTTCAGAAAGCATTATAAACAAATTAATAAGTCTGTGTTGCATGATTATAATTTGGTTGACAATTTCCTGAAGGGAAGTGTAAAATATAAGTTAACCAGAGAACAGCATTTTAGAATAGATAAGCCATTTTCTTTTACAGAATTAAAAGAAAAAACAACATTTTAAAACTAATAAGGCCCCTGGGCTGGACAGTATCACACCTAAGTTATATTAGTAAATTCCTGATGATATATTAAAAGTATTGTTAAAAGCATTTGAAGAAGTTAAAAATATGTTAAACATTCTTCCCTTTTGGAGTTTTTCTCTGATTTCACCTATTTTAAAGCAAGGTAAAGATCTAAAATTATGCTGGTCTTACTATTTCTCTTTTACATGTAGATTATAAAATATCTATGTCTATACTGGCAAAAAGATTAAATCATGGTTTTTCCGGTTTAGTTAAAGTTGATCATATTAGTTTTATTTTAAATATAAGAGTGCAGGATAACATCATAAGACTCCTTTCTTTAATAGATATAGCTAATAAAAATAAGTAAAAACTTTCAGTTATAAGCTTAGACTTAGATAAAACTTTTGATTCAGTTAACTGGTTTTATTTGTTTAAAGTGCTCAAAGAATATGATTTCTCTTTAGGGTTTATAGATTTAATGACAAAATGTATAATAATTTATCTTTTGTTAAACTGTTTTTTTTCTTATCAAGCTCTTTTAAAATAGCAAAAGGCACACACCATGGATGTTTGTTTTGACTATGGAAACATTTAGAAATTACATTAGGTTCAATGCAATGATTAAGGGTGTTTCAATAGATAGAAGTTATACCTCTAAAATGCAACTATTTGCTGATGATATTCTGCAAACAAGTGGTGATATTGAATTTTTGTTAGAGTATATAGTTAACTGAATAAACTATTTTGGAAGGATTTTTATTTTTAAGATTTAATTATAATCAAAAATGTTGCTTATTAATAAAGAATATCTCTTTAAAATTATATGGATTTTAACTGAGAACATTCACAGATTAAATAGCTGGGAATTATTATTACATGTAGTTGTAAGGATTTGGTAAATTATAATAACTTAATGGATATACTAATTAAAGTAATTAATAACTGGAATAAATTGTCTTTTACAATGGAATACAGACTTACACTGATTAAAATGACAATTTTACAAATAGTTGCATTTTATAAGCAGTCATTAATTATTCTCACTTCTAAAAATAGTTTAAAGTATATAAATTCTATTCTTCTTAAATTCATATGGTATTCCCCAAAACAATATACCTTTTGATTGGAATGCAAAAAGTTGGGGAGGAAGGTGGCATTGCTCTTCTAAATTTTGAAGTATATGCTAAGTCTGTCATTATAAAAATAATAATTCAATGGTTAAACTCACCCTATGTCTCATGTTCAAACAACCAAACCAAAAACCACCTCCAGAGGAAGCCTTAATAGGCAAAAATAGTAAAATGAAAAAAAGGCTTCCACCACAACGAAAAGTTCACTGAGAAATTCTGTTAAAATGTAGGCTTTAATAAAACAAAGAAATAAAAAGCACAAATTGTGCTATTCAGGTTGCAGGTCAAACAGGATAAGCGCTTTCAGTTAAAAACCTTTCAGATCCTAGTGTGTAGACCTGACTTGCTGTTAAATAAAGATCCTTAATTGCTCAACCAATCACATACGGCAATCAGATGCATGCTTTCCTTAAGCCTCCATTTCATTTCTTAATTGGGCTTCTCTCTTTCAAAATAGGTTTAATAGGAACTACTCTGTTGAGCCCTGGAACATGTCTCATGTTGGAAGTCAATACGTGGAAAAAATCTTAATTGCTAATAATACATTTGATGTATATTTTCATTTACAATCTGATTTTAATAAAATTTATTGGGTTCTAATAGTTTGTATGAAGACTAGAAATTATTCTATTTCTATCCATTTTGTTAATTATATTCTGTTTACTTTTATGGAAGCTAATTATATGGTTAAGAAATTGGTAATTTTACCCTTTCTTATAGCCTATACTATAATGGATGTTTGGAATCATTTAATTTAAGTAAAATGTTAGATCTTAAAGGTAATCTTATTTTTTTGAAAAGTTTTTGAATGGCAACACAATACATTCAGCTGACAAACTCTTAATAGCTTAGAAAAAAAATAGTTGATTGACTAAACATATTTGTAACAAATTTAGTAATGATAAAATAAAAACATATTTAGATCAGCATACAAAATCTATTCCAAAATGTTTTGACATTTTCTTTAGTGTTTATAGTGATATGGTCAATAAATAAGTCGTATTTATCTTAAATATATAGGTTATAAGAACTGAGTTTATTATTCCTGATTTGTCGTATTGGAATTATTCAACAAAAGTTATTAATGACGTTTTTTCAGAAAAAAAATAATTTAAAAAATCCTTAATGTCTGCAGGGAATTCTACATCATCACTTTATTGGAAAATTATTACCCAGAAGTCTTTACATAGACTTTTTAACTCCTTACAAGGTTGCATGAATTTATAAATCAGAAAAAAATAAATTGTTGAAGATGTGTTGAAGTTATTGGATTCATATGATAATAGAATGTAAAATAGTTTCTTCCTTTTAGTTGAAGTTCAGAAACTTTGCTCAAGCATTGTGGTCTGACAATGGCATTGTTACAAATTCCTTGATTTTATTCAATGTCTCAATTCCAGATTCTAGTCCAACTACACAAGTGCCTCTCCTTTGGTCAATACTGCCAATAGCTAGGAAAATCATTACAAAAAATTGGAAATGTAAAACTACCCTCAGTTTTACAGAATGTCTTTGGTTAGCTAATACTGTATGTAAGAAAGAATTTCAAACTGATAAAATGAGAACTTCATATGTCACTCATCAGTACTTATTGTAGTAAAATCTTAGTGATTTATTAGAAAAGTATTAATGGTTTAGCTTAATATAAACTATTTTTATGGACCTTGTATATAATACAAAATTACATATGATGCTGGGTGTTTCCCAGGCACACTAAGTGATCATTTCCCTACCTACTTGATTAGAAATAATTTGCAGACTTCCTCTAATATTTTATTTAATTATATTCACAATAAAAAAAAAAACATTTCTCTCCATCAATATTTAACTCTTGACTTCTATAATATGATTGGACACCTCTAAAACCTCTTCCACTTGACAGTGCAGTTAAGTATTTCAATGATTCTTTCCTACAAATACTTAATGATCTAGCCCCAATCGGACACATTCAGACCAAACACAAACACCTTTGCTGGCTGTCAAAAGACACAATTCACCTACAAAAAAAAAAAAAAAAAGAGATAGTGCCTGGTCTATCTATCAAAGTAAAGAGAATCTCACTACCTACTAGCAACTTATGAATCAAACTAAAAAAAAACTAATTAAACAGGACAAAAGAACCTACTTCCAAGCCAGTCAGCTAAAATACCAAAATAATCCCAAAAGGTAAGGTAAACAATAAATATCCTTCTCAACCCAGGGGAAACCCACTACCCCAGCTGTAACTCTGTCCAACCAAAATGATTGTATAGCATCACAATTTAACTCCCACTTTATTAGCTCAGTTACCTCTCTACTCAACAAAACCACTAATACTCCTCTAACCATACATCAAACCTTAAACAGCAATGTTATGCTTCCCCACCTCAAACCAGTCCAAATCAGATATGTTAAAACTCTTCTTTCCAAATTAAAACCTTGCACATTAGCTGGTGAGCAGCTACCTGGTGGCATTCTACAACTAGCTGCTACTTCCATAACTTACCCTATATCGATTTTCATCAACCACTCTATCTCTGAACAATATATACCATTCATCTGGAAAATATCTCACATAATACCCTTACATAAAGGTGGTCCCTCTTCTGACTTCTGACATATCCACCTATAGGCCCATAGCCATTCTGTCTCCACCTGCCATAATCTTAGAAAAATGTATAGGCAAACAGATCTTAGACCATTTTCTGTCAAATAATATATTATCAGTACACAACAGTGCTTCCGACCCAGGCACAGTAATAGTGCAGCACTAATTAGCTTTACTGATAATTAAGTCAACTAAAAAACAAAAAACAACTAGTTTCTGCTACCTTCCTAGACATGTCAAAAATATTTGACACTGTATCACATTAAATACTTCTTAACAAACTATCTTACTACCACTCCTGCCCGGAAGCCCTAAAATGATTTCATAGCTACCTGACTGACAGAATACAAGCCACTTTATGGGAAAATAAGCTCTTCCCCACAGCTCTCTATAAATGTTGGAGTCCCACA
This sequence comes from Protopterus annectens, assembly GCF_019279795.1. NCBI lineage: Eukaryota > Metazoa > Chordata > Ceratodontiformes > Protopteridae > Protopterus > Protopterus annectens. The sequence continues at coordinate 128,313,144 of NC_056736.1, forward strand.
AGGCTCAATCCTCAGCCCACTTCTATTCACAATTTATACTAATGACCTTAACACCACAGCTAACCCAGCCTCAGTTGTATAATATGCTGATGACAATTCTAGATAATCAAATGAGAGAATGTCTTCACATAAGGCAGCATACATAAGCAAACTAGTAGATGCTTCCTTACATTTCAGGTAGAAGAGTATATGTTTGTGAAAGAACCGTGTGGATATTTCTTCTATAACTTAAGCATATTTTTAAAACAATATAGATTTCAAAATGAGATGCCATAAACAGGGAAAGTAAACTGCAGTTAGAATTAATAAACAAAAAGAAACAAGGTAGAAAACAACACTAGCAGCAAGAAACAGAACACAGGAAAGTTGGTTAGAGCACTAAATGAACAGACTAACAAAAGGACAAAGGTACTGTCAATAAATTTGAAATGGTGAATATAACAGATGGTACATAAGCAAATGAATGAATATAAATATTATGGATACCAAGGCAAGGATCACCCAAAAGCACCCTCATACCAGCTGTTTGAATGCCACTATTTTACAGCTAAGCACTTAAGTATCCTGTAGCTCACATGAGCTGCTGTTTGAGACCAGTCTTGAATTAATCAGTTTGGGCAAGACGTGGCAGTCATGTGCAGGGAATGCTGTAGCTTGCCTAAACACATCACTCAAATTTGTGCCAGATGAGTGCAGGAACTCAGGGAGGGAGTGAAAGAGTGTGGGAATGTAGCTTATGTTCTTAGGCAGTGATCAGGAATAGGATTTAGGTTTAAGGAGAATTGTAGCTCAGAGCATGTGTATGTTCCTTTAAGAAGGATTTCCAGATATAGCATGTACATATAAATACTGAGCACATGCAGACAGCAGTGCCATTTTGAGAGAACAGACAGAGTGTTAACATGTATGACTGCAGTAGTCAGTCTTTTTATAAGTTTGTTACAAAGCCTCATTTCTGATGTTTGTGTGCAATAAAGCTGCCTGAACATAACCCATGTATGCTCATCTGTTTTATCCTGACCAGATGAGTGACATGGTGTCAGAAGTGGGACTAAGAGAGCTACTTCTATGAGCCATGAGGTGTAGAGTTGAAGGTGAAGGCAGACCAAGCTGGTTGAGTGAAATGGAGCACAGACAAATGAAAAAGGGACAGAAATGAGCTAAAGGTAAAGATAACTGCACAAATTATTTATTTGGCAAAGAAAATGAAATTACACATTTATAAGGCACAAAATGCATTATTAATCAAACAAGTAGTACAAAAACATATTATTAATCAAACAAAAAGCACAAACTACATTATTAATTAAACAAAATGTTTGAAACCATGATATTTGATAAAACTAGCAAACTCATAAAGTGCTCAGAATTACCTTTGGTTTGCAAAATGAGCATGTTTAAAGTAAAATAGGCACAAGAAAAGTATAATGAGTATGATAAGAGATTAAAAGGGCATAAAAAGAACAACAAAAGTGCAAATTAGGCTTAAAGAGCAAGGTGACTGCATTTTTTTAGTAAAAGACAATGTTTGGACACAAACTACTATTTTGCATTGACCAAAGCCATTCAAAGCATAAGTTGTTCAGATTTTCAGTGTGTGGAAAGTATTTGCAGAGTGTTTGCTTTATTACGGTGCAATTATTTCAAAGAGTTTGTTGTGTGCAAAGTACAGTTATATTGCAAAGTGCAGTTAAAGTACAGGCATTTTGAAAAGTTTCTTGTGCTGTGCACATTTATTCACAGGAAGCCTCCATTTCAGAATGTATCTAACACTGTGTAGAGTACATTCATCTCAAAGTGTTTCTTATTCTGAGCTTTTTCTGCCAAGTACAGTTTATTCGCAAAGTACAGTTATTTCAAAGTTTTTCTTACACTGATAAGGAGTGGTTTCACAAAGTACCATGATCTCAGAGTGTTCTTGTGCAATGGAGATTTATTTGGCAAAGTGCAGTTATTTCAAAGAGTTTGTTGTACTACTGGGCATATTTACAAGTACTGGCATATACATATATTTGTGTGTGTATGTTCATACATAATTTCAAGCAGCTTCACTACTGTGTGTTGATATGGCAGAGGCATTTCTCAGACCATGTCCACTTGTGTTTGATCATAATATAGCAGAAAACTGGAGAGTATTCAAGCAGGAATACAATGTTTTCATACAAGCAGCTTTTTCTGACAAATATGCACATACAAGGGCATTCAGTTTGCTTAACATAGCTGAGTCAGCAGCTATTGAAAGAGAGCAATCATTTGTGCATGCACCAGAAGTATATCAAGGAGAGGGGGCAAACTATCATACTGTGACATCGGCTGAATCAAAGGAAGACCCTGAATGCTTAAAATGTAAATTTATAGAAATGTGCAACCCCCAGATAAATGTTATATTAGAGAGGCACTTATTTTATACAAGAGACCAAAAGCCAGGTGATACTTTTGCAGCTTATATCACTGACTTGAGAAACAAGGTTAAAGTGTGCAGACTTGGTGACTTGAAAGATGAGTTAATAAAGGACAGGCTTGTGCGTGATGTTAATAGTGCTGCAGTGAGAAAGATTTTAATTTGTGACACTGTTTTAACATTAACCAAAGCTACAGAGATTTGTCAAATCCATGAGCTCACAGAAAGGCACACAAGTATGCTTACAAGTGAGAAGACCATGGTTTCAACAGCCTCTAGAGCAAATGTAGACAGCATGCAATATGTGGCAAGCAGAAATAGGCCTAAGCACATGGCAGCAGCAACCTCTGTGGGTGTGGCAAGGAAAGCCGATAGCTTTCTAGCAAGTTCCAAGATTAGTTCAGTTAAAATAGCATGCTCAGTACAGTATTGGAGTGAGTCAGCAAAACCCAAGTCAAGTCTTATTGTTAACTGTCATAATCGTGGAGCCAACCATGAGTCTAAAAGAGATAAGTGCTTAGCATTTGGTCAACAATGACAAGTATAAAAAATGGAATCATTTTCAAAAGTTTTGTAAATCAAGCAAACCTCATTCAGTTATTTAGAAAGGCCACTCAAAAAAGCAAGTTGATCATATAGAGAGCTGTAACCCTGTTGGTGAAAAGGTGAAAAGGTTAATGCAGTAGATCTGTTGGCAAGGAATAAAGTATTTTGTACTGTCCTGATCAAAGGTAAACTCACAGAGCTCAAAGAAGACACGAGTTCAAAGTGTAATGTAATGTAAGCAGAAAAATGTGCTAAAGTAATGGCCGGTGAACAACTTATTTGGTCAATTGTGTAAAACTTGTTGCTTATGGATGTGAAGAAATTCAAAACGAAGACCAAGTAATGCTTTCATGTTATTCGGCTGGGAACAGTTACAGCTTGCAATTTTATGTAGTCTGAAGACCCGCACAGTTATTATTAGGTTTCAGAGACAGTTTAAGACTGAAATTACTTTCTTTTACCAAAAAGGTCCATCATGTAAGCACATGTCCCAGTTCCAGCTAAAGTGATACTATTTTCTCAGAGTATGCTGATGTGTTCAATGACAAGCTAGGCAAACTTCCAGTTGTATACTCCATGAAAGTAGACATAGAGATCAGTCCAGTGATCAGACCAGCAAGAAGACTTCCAATATAAAGGACAAAGTCAAGGTCCAGTTAGTAAAAATGGTGCAGGAAGGTGTGATTTGTCCAGTCACAGAACCAAATGACTGGGTATCTTCCATGGTAGCTGCTCATAAGAAAAATGCAGATGAAATCAGAATATGCATTGACTCATGAGACTTTAACAAGGCATTAAAAAGACCTCATCATCCTATGGGTGCAGTCAAGGCAGACCTCCCAACCATACCGAATTACTCGGTATTTACCGAGTTTTGGGGTCCAAATGAAGGGGTGCCACGATACCCGATTGGCACCCCTTCATTTCCGTTGCTTTGTTTTATTTTTTTTTTTAAATCGCGCTGTTGGAGCTGACGTCATCATGTGCGTGATGACATCAGTGCCGTCAGGGCTACCAGCCAGTCGGAATTGAGCTCAAGAGCTCACGATGTATGCAAGCCTTCCCTTTTCTGAATTATTTAAAATTTGAAAAGGACTTACTTGGAAATGACATTTTGCGGAGCTCCAAAAAGTCTCTAGCTTTGCCTGGTTATTTTCATTGATGATGGATCATTTCGACGACTTGGAAAAAGCCCACCTTATAAATGGCAAGAAAGCCAGAACATACACACTGCACCTCAAAAGGTAAGAAATTAAAATTTTATTATATCTACGGCACAATTAGAACTATTACTGTTCACATTGCAGTGGATTTCTGGTGAAGTTGTTAGAGGGTCAAAACAGGTCCAGCTTGGGGAACTGTCCAGGTGTGAAATGTAGGTTTAAATTTCAAATTGGTGGCCCGCTGTGCTAAGTGGTGCATCCGTGTGACGGCCAGCTAGCTTCTTCGTCCAAAAACGAACATGCCTCACCCTGACAGTAACTTGTGAATGAAATGCATCTTGAGCACTGAGCTGCTGCAAAACTGAATCTTTCTTGCTGCTTTAGCCTTTGTTTGATAACTTTCTTGAACTGACAAAATACGCGACAATTTATCAAACATGAAAAAGGAAGCAACAAACACAATAGAATAAAGAGCAGCTGTGTGCATACTACAGGGCATCACTAATATAACTGTGGAATGTATAAAGTAGACTAACACAAATAATCTTTTAGAACCATAATGTGTGATATACACAATCTGATGATTGTTGAGAGGTAGGGAAAGTGATGGCGTTTCTCCTCCCTCATATAACTTCCCCCCTCAAATAACTATTAACTCCAAGGTCACAGCACTTAAGTTATGACAAATCATTCCTCTGAATTTCTTTGTTCAAGAATCCTGGACAGAACCTATAAAAGCCCCGTAGTAGGTCTTTTTTTAACATTACTGGAATTCTATTAAAACATAATAGGACAACAGGTTTTGCATCAACAAGTATTTTTAGAACAATGAACTGCTAATGTTTGGCATTGTTGACTGAGTGGAAATCTTAGTGATTTCCTAGAAAATGAAACATTTTATGTGGGACAGGGTAAAATGTGAAACCTCAGGGGCGGTTGACAGTTATGTGAGACGGGTTGCAGTGTGTGTGTGTGTGTGTGTGTGTGTGTGTGTGTGTGTGTGTGTGTGTGTGTGTGTGTGTGTGTGTGTGTCAGTCAGTCCCTATTTACTGAACCTAACACTATCAGAGATTGGGAGTTTTATTATTCACCTATTATTTGTCAGACATATAAATCCAGCAGTAAATATGCACACTAGTTCCGTATTTTTATTAAGCCTGACTATTTTGACAAAGTTTTGCACTCCAACTAGAGGGTCCAATCTCCCTGAACTTGTTACAAATACAGCCAGTGTTTGCTGTTTGCCACATATTACTTATTAATGCAAAACAGTGATTCTAAAATGAAAAGAAACCATTCCCCCTTTCAGTGCACTTTAGAAATATTCTTTTTATTAATTAATTCTACTTCCAAAATTATTATCCTAATGTGTTTAAGACAAAATGGGTTGGCATCTGACATAGATGTTCTTAGTTCAGCATGTTTTTTCACTTACTTTCCTTTAATAGACCATGAACAGGCAGTTTATGTTTTGTTTTTATGCAAGCTAAACACAACTCATGTTACTGATCACACTGTCAAATTCTAGACATTTGATGACAGGTTACTGGGAAGTGCAGATCCTATGATCTACAGTGAAAGTTCTCTTTTGAGGTAATAGTCTGGATATATCCCCGTGGTGGTGGTGCTGCGGTAGCATTGTCGCCTCACAGTAAGATGCTGTCTGGTTTGATTCTCAGTTAGAGCGTCTTCTGCATGGGACATGCGTGAATGGGCGTACCTTCGTTGAAGGTTGTGTATCAGGCCTGGCAAGCCGGTATGTAAAAATCAACTGCCAATCATTAGCGGACCGGAGTTCCGCTGTGGCGACCCCTAACCAGGAAAAGCTGAAAGACACAAACAAACAAAGTCTGGATATATCTTTAGGCAGTAGTTATAATATTCACCACTGCGCAAGACAATGACTTTTTTAAAGCTATTAGAGTGTGGGTTGCATTTAGGTGACACGATGAAATACATTTCCCTGGACTTTATTTCGTTTGTACAAATTACAGACAAATATCAGGCATAGGGTTAAAAAAGCCATTGGTGGAAGGCAATATGGCAGACTATCTGAAAGCAAAGGGATAGCACATCATTACTAAATGATCTTTACTTTGGCTTGTAAGAAAGATGAGTACATGTGTAGGAAAGTCAAAATACACTATTGTGTCCATTATTTCTTCCTTCACCAATACCAGATACAAGGGGTGTACACAAAAAGTGGTGGTCTCTATAGGGTATGCAGTTTGTGAATGCAAAGGAACATTATGCTATCATTGAACAATCATAAGTATGGTTTGAGAGCAATAAAATAGATAACACATTGCTGTGGGCATTATTCTTTTCATTTCATCACAGACAAGCATTTAGTTGTACAGATAAAGTGGTTATCTTTGAGGCTGCAGAGGTAGGTTGTATGTGAAAGCAAGAGACATTAGAATTATTTGATTTCTATTAAATCAACATCAATGTAACATTTTTGAGAGGGTGGCGGTGAACATATTTTAGAGCAAGAAGGAAAATGCATTACCGCAATTATTTCTTTCACTTTTATCAAAGTCAAAAATTAGAGCTGCACATAGAGAGTAGCAACATATGTGGAGAAGACCGATTGTGTGTGTGTGTGTGTACAAATGCACAAATATACATAAATATTTCTGTATTGTACTGATATTCATTTGAGAATATAATGTGTTCATATAATGTGTTTGTGTTCACACTATAGTCTCAAACAAATATCAGTACAATACAGAAATATTTATGTATTTGCTTTTTCACTTGATGCCTTGATATTGCAGCTGAGTAGATGTTAGAGCAAGTGACTTTACTTGTGGAAAATAAGCAACCTTGAGAAGGTTGCTGATGTGGTTGTTGGGGAGTGTTTGAAGTCTTGTGCAGTGGAATGAAACTTTGGACTGTTATTAAGCTATTTATTTGTACTCAAGAATTTGATTCTACTGTGTGGCTCTGAGTGGGTTGCTTAATTGGACAATGCTGTGAGGCTTTTGGGGGCTAGAATAGTATCCTCTGTGGTCTCTTCGACTGCATATCAGATTTTTTTGTATTAAGAGTTGAAAGTTATGTTGAGAAGTGCGAACACAATTTATATTCCCCCATTATTGGCTTTGTTGTTTATCCAGGTTTTTTGTGCTCAGAGGTTGAGAGGGCTATAGTGAGAAGTGAGAACTGAATTCACTAAATGATAGCCATTAAGTTTCAGTCTTCCTATTTTTCAAGCTGCTGATTTAACACACTGGTATGTTGCACTGACTGTAGTATACAGGATTCTGGTTTCAAGACTTGTCAGTAACATGTATGGTGATAGCACAAAATTGTATTCTAGCAACTTTCCAAAATTATACAAGCAATGTTTAAAATGTGTCCCTGGTTTTTGACCCTTTGCCCCCCACCACCAAAAAAACTTTATTTGAAAATAAGTGCAAGAAGCTGTGCAAGATGCCTATGGCTTACACTACTGTTCTGTTTATAGTTTGGGTGTGGAAGTAGACTTTTATGATAGAAATCTTCTGAATTGGGCAGTTTTGTAATTACTGGTTCATGCATTTTTTTCATTGCCTACAGTACAGCCTACTGGAAAAATGTTTATTCAAACAAGAAATTTAAAATGCACTAACAAGTGTGCTGTATTATACAAGGAATATAACTTAGTCAGGAAGGTGTATCAAAGAAAAGAACACATGTATGTTTTGTGTGCAACGGACCAATGATTTGAAAACAGCCCAAAGGTAATCTTTATCCACCACTGGCCAGATGCATTTTTTTTGTATGCGGTGTGGGTTTCAATGCTGTTTCACTGAATGAGTTTCAAGGGCAGAGAAGTTTTAATGTCAAGTCTCTTTTCATTGTGAGACAGTATTGCTTTGTTTATCAGATGTCTGTCAGTGTTTATGCATTGACGTACTGCAAAATGTAAAAATAAAATCCAAATAATCATTGATTGTAGAAGTAAAGCAGTATGCACACAATAGTGTTTATGGTAAATGGGGCGAAATAGCCAGGTAATAGGACATTGGAATCTGGTGCTATATTTTGCTTGTTCTTCAGTTTGCGTTTGAAAGCTGGTATCCCAAAATTCCATCGGAGTGGGTGGGGTTACATAATTATGTATGCAAATTAGATGTTCATCAGCGTACAGATTTGTACCTATTTTTCATGGGCCTTGTCCAGATTTTTGATGTTTCCAGGTTGAGAGGTATGAGTCAAGGAGATTGCAACCCTCATGCCAAATGCCACTGTTTTTTCTTAGATGCAAAGAGTTCATTTTGGTAAGTAATGCTTGACTGCAAATCTTCACTACTGACTACATTCAGTACCCCATTTGGTAGGATGCCTTTTATAATAATTCTGCCAGTGAAGTCTTTCAGTGTGCAATAGCGCAAACATTTTCAGGCTATCCATGTGCAATAATAGTTAATGATTTACTGGTTGGATGTAATGGTGAATCAGAAAATGACAGAAACCTCAAGAAAGTTCTGGACAGAGCGCATGAAGTGAACTTAAAGCTCAATCCTCTGAAGTGCAAATTCAGACTACCAGAAGTTACTTATGTAGGTCATTTATTTACCAGTACAGGCTTATGACCAGGTCCTCTTAAACAAACAGCCATTCTTGAGATGCCATCTCCAGACAGTGTCCAAGCTCTACAGCATTTTCTTGTTATGGGTAATTATTTGGGCAAATTTATCCCTGAATTTAGTGAGTTATCGGCACATTTAAGAGAGCTGACACAAAAATGTTGAAGGGGCATGGTTAGAACAACACCAGAGAGCATTTGATAACCTCAAACAGCAATTGCTAACCCGCCTACATTAAGATACTATGATGTCCACAAACCAGTAGTTCTTTCCTGTGATGTTTGATGAAGTTTGGTCTTGGTGCAGCTATTCTTCAAGAGTGCAGACCTGTTGGCTATGCATCTAGAACTCTTACTCAAACTGAGATGCAGTATACTCAAATTAAGAAGGAACTTTTGGCAATTGTGTTCACATGTTCAAAGTTCCATGCTTATATTTATCGTTGAACAATCCACACAGAAACTGATCATCAACCTCTAGTTACTATTTTAAAGAAGCATATGCAATCGACTCCAGCATGACTACAAAGAATGATGCTCAAATTGCAAAAGTGCAATTTCAAAATAGTCTATACAAAAATTAAACTTCTTTATCTGGCTGATACCTTATCCAGATCACCCAGAAATATCATGGAACAGCTCGATGCAGTGAATTTTGACTTTGATCTCATGGAAGTGCATCATTTTTCTACCACAAGACTTGATGAGCTGAGAGATCATACAAAAACTGACCAATTTTGCAAACTTTCAACCACTTCATTGGTGTAGGAAGGTCTTCAAAGCAATCCAGTCTGCCACCAGAAGTACAGCCTTACTTTCCATACAGAGATGAGATGCTGATGGAAGATGGTGTAATTTTCAAAGGTCTAAAAGTTGTTCCTACTTCCATACAGGATGATTACATTCAGATTTTACATTGTGGCAACCCAGGATCCGAGTCTCCCAAAAGAAGGGTGACAGAACTAGTATTGTGGCCTTCTCTAGCAAAAGACATAGATAACGTGATGTTTTCTTGTTCAGTGTGCAACAGTACTAAGCCGAATTTGAAAAAAAGAGCCACTTCAGCTAAGCCAAATTCCTGAACTACCTTGGCCAACAGTAGCAACTGACATACTTGAGTGGAACAGTCAACATTACTTAGTGTTAGTAGATTCCTATTCAAACTGGTTTGAGATCGATTTTCTACCTAACTTAATGTCCAGTGCTGCTATTACTAAGATGAAATGTCATTTGTCAGTCCATGGTAGTCCACACAAAGTTATTTCTGACAATGGTTCTCAGTTTACCAGTCAACTGTTTCAGAGATTTGCTAAAGAGTGGGACTTTATCCATGTTACTAGCAGTCCTGAATATCCACAGTCAAACTGCCTTGCTGAACATGCAGTACAGAGTGCAAAGCAATTACTGCAGAGGCCAAAGTGTGACAATACTGATATCTTCTTGAATTTACTCAATATCATAAATATACCCTGTGACAATCTCCTAGGTTCGCCTGCTCAGAGACTTCTATCTAAGCAAACCAGAGCAACCTTGCATATCAGTTCTAGTTTGTTGGTGCCTAATGCTAAAAACAACAGAGTAATCAAAGCCCATCTTTTTAAGAAGCATTCTTCTCGGAAGTCCAGCTATGACAAAATGAGCAGATTTCTTCATCCGTTGAAAGAAGGAGAGACAGTGAGGATGCAAACAGTGAAAGGCTTTGATCAAAGTGGTCAAGTGAGAGGTATATGTACCGAGCTGAGATCTTACTTTGTGGAACCTGAGGGTATAGAGTATAGGGGAAACCGCAGACACTTTCTTCCTGTATCAGAAATGATATCACAAAATCGTTTTTTTCTTAAAACTTGCATATTTTCTGTCCTTGACCTAGCACTCTTGTGTGGGGTCATTTACTGCACTGTTATAACTTGATATTACTTGTGAACCTCTGCTATCTCTGAAAAAAACAAAAACAGAAAAAAAAAATCTTGCTTTTTTCCCACTTTTCTGAGAGTTAAAAAAGTTCAGTTACAGGCTTGCTGTTCCTGAACTATTTGAAAGTTTCTGTGAGGCCATTTTTGCTTGGGCTAAAGGAAAGTCTCTCTGTTGATCAGTGGCAGTGAATAACATTGAGCAGCTTCCCTGCCCCCCGTAGAGGTGGTTACTGACTTGAAACTGTAGTTTTATTGGCCACTAGGGGGTCATTTCCAAAACTCCTTCATCTTCCTCTCTTAAAACCTAGTTGCCTCGTGGTATGGGCGTCTTTTCAGGCTTGTTGGCTGTTGGTAAAGCACCCTCCAAGAGGAAAAAACGCTGATAGAAGAAGGGAGCCACTTTTGAGATTTTAAGTATTTTTTCTCTGTTTATTTGCTAAGTTTTTCTGCATAGCTGCCTAGCTTGAGCATTTGCTGGCTTGTTAAACTTGATTTCTGTATTAGTAGCTGTATTTAGAGCACAACCAAAAGCTGTTTGCTGAATTTCCTGTTTGCACTTAATTTTAAATCGTTTTTTTCTTAAAACTTGCATATTTTCTGTCCTTGACCTCACACTCTTGTGTGGGGTCATTTACTGCACTGTTATAACTTGATATTACTTGTGAACCTCTGCTATCTTTGAAAAAAACAAAAAAAAAATCTTGCTTTTTTCCCACTTTTCTGGGAGTTTAAAAAGTTCAGTTACAGGCTTGCTGTTCCAGAACTATTTGAAAGTTTCTGTGAGGCCATTTTTGCTTGGGCTAAAGGAAAGTCTCTCTGTTGATCAGTGGCAGTGAATAACATTGAGCAGCTTCCCTGCCCCCCGTAGAGGTGGTTACTGACTTGAAACTGTAGTTTTATTGTCCGTTTTGGGTCTATTCTGGCTTCTTTCCAGCCCCTGCTATCAAGCACGCTTTAACATGCTTTAGCGCGATTTAGAGCGGAGTTGCCACTAGAGCAGCATTGGGCAGCACCGGTTAAACAAGGTTAAACTCTTTCTGGCTCCAGAAAGTCTGTTCTTCAATTTTTCCCTTAGAGCTGCTCTGTTAGGAACCTAAACAGTTTACACCTTCACTAAAAAGTGCAGCACTTGTTCCAAATAGCTTTTTCTTCTCAAAAAGCTCAGCACTTGTCTTATAAGCATATCCCTTGTCTTATAAGCATTCTCTTTGCAGGTCAAGCACTCCTATATTATACAAATCTCTCACTAGCAAAACCCCCCAGGAGTGCCCACTTCCCTGCTAAGCCCACTACTTTTCTGTCTCATACCAACTCATAAATCTTTCTAGCATGTCGAAGGGTCAGATGCTGGTGTCCTCTCCTGCCCAGTTGGTGAATCTGGGAATTCTGAGACAATGTTACAATTGCCTCATGTACACGGACAACCCTCTCCTCCTCCCACGTAACACTAACACTTGCGAGATGCAGCTATTTAGCCAAACTGGAGGCTGAGCTCTCTCAACTCAGGACTGGCAAGACCAGGCAGGAGGAGAAGGCAACTACACACACCACAATACCAGTCTCACATAACTCAACCACACCACTGAATCAAACACATAAACACACTAAGACATACTCGGAGGCTCTGAGTAAAAATTTACCTAAACAGCAGAGGCCTCCAAAGCAGACACCCAAGCAACTGCAAACTCAATACACCACACAAACAATACATAAACAACAAAACCGGTGTGCAAAGCAGTCACTGCCCTTAAGGCCAAATACAGCACCAAACATACTTGTCATAGGTGACTCCATAGTCAGACACACTGACGTCCCACTCACCAGGCTGAACAAGGAGAAGGTCACGGTAAGCTGCCTATCGGGCGCTGGAATCCGCCACATAACTCAAGCACTCAGGTCACTCCACGGCAAGTACAAGTATGACACAGTCATTGTCCATGCTGGTGTGAACGACCTGAGACGTACCTCCCTGGACTACATGAAAAGAGACAGAGGAGCTCTCTGATTATGTAGCCCAGGCAGGTATGACCCTGACCCTGAGCAGTATCCTTCCTTCACCAAGAATGATGCCACAATATAGTGACAAGATGATCAGCTTTAACAATTGGCTTAATTTCTGGTGTCATTCAAAGGGGATCCAGTGCCTGTCTGCCTGGGATGACATGCTCGACAAGCCACGCTGCTTCGCAAGGGACGGCTTGCACCTGTCACCCCTGGGATTCCGGATATTGGCTAAGGCTCTTGCCACCCCCATAGTGCCTTTTTAGGCAAGGCTCAAATTCTAAACCTACCACCCTAGAAAACAAAAACGTGAAGAAACTAAGGGCAATGCTGCTCAATGCCAGAAGTCTAAATCTCAAAATTCATGCACTCGAGGCCCTTCTCAGTATGGAGAACATCGATGTCTGTGCTGTGACTGAAACCTGGTTCAAGGCTCCTGAGAGCACCCCGGCACTATCAGGTTTCATCTCATATCATGCGTTCCGACCCCAAAACCTGGACCACACCACAAAAGGAGGGGGTGTATCCATATTCATCAAGGATACCCACACCTCCAGGTTGGTGGCTACGCACGAAGCATTGGAAACCATCCAGGTGCAATTAACCATAGGCAAAACTGCTCTATAATTTGTAGCATGCTACAGGCCACCCTCTCAAACTCAGGAAACCCACACAGCCTTCCTGAAGACACTGGAGGGTATAAATGTATCACCAAACACCATCATATTGGGTGACTTCAACTACCCAAATATAGACTGGGAACATTACTTAAGCCCAAACTTTCTAGCCCAAAGGTTCCTGGAGTTCATAAATTCAAATGCCATGGAACAACTAGTCACCGTCCCCACAAGAGGAGAAAATATACTAGATCTCATCATCACGAACATGGGGACAAAATGCTCCACACCGGAAGTATATCCCTCATTGGTGAGATCAGATCATAAACTAATCTCACTAGAAATCCACATCCGCCCCACCCCAAACAAAAGACCACAGTGAAGAACTTCTCTAAAGCAAACTTCACACTACTCAAGACAGGTGTGGTATCCTTCAAGGCCCCAAGCCAATGGAAACCACAACCCAAGCTGTGGAAGCCCTTACAAATGCCTTCTATGAACACCTTCAGGACTGCATGGATCAGGCAATCCCAAATAAAACCAAGACTCTTTCCACCAAGGGCAAACGTCCAGTCTGGTGGACCCCAGCCATAAACAAACTTTACAATAAGAGGAGAAAGCTATTACATGATAGAGAAAAATCCAAAAAGGGAAGGCATCTTTGATCAGCACTAGCAAGAAAATACGATCCCTCATAAAATCATCCAAGGCCAACTTTGAGAGAAAAATTGCCATAGATTCAAAAGACAATCATAAGGCCTTCTTCAGCTATGTCAGAAACCTGGGTGGAAACTCCCAGATATGCTCAGAATTAGTCCAAAATGATACAAAAAAAAAACTGAACCCACAGACATTGCCAACATACTGGCAGACAGGTTCAGTGCAAACTTCACCCCCCTCTCCCCCCCCAAAAGGAGAGATAACTATCCCAACTGAGAGTAGCCTCCCAGACATCTCAAATGTGCAGGTGAAAGCTGCTCTCTCTAAAGCTAAAATCACAGCATCAATGGGACTGTTTGGGGTCCCCGTCTGTGTGCTACATGAACTCAATGAAGAACTAAACCCGCACATAAGGCAGCTGTTTAATTTTAGCCTCACCACAGGATATGTGCCCAAGGAGTGGCGTATGGCAACTGTGGTCCCACTCCACAAAGGCGGTGCCTCTATGGACCCTGGTAATTACCGCCCCATAAGCTTAACAAGCCTTGTCTGCAAAGCTATGGAGAGGATCATAATGGAACTCATAAACAAGGACATAGGGGACTTGCAGACCTTGGACCCAACCCAGTTTGGCTTTGTCAAGGGAAGATCTTGCCTTTTGAACTTGGTCGACTTCTTCGAAACAGTCACCAAGGCTATTGATGAGGGAAAGGCAGTCCATACAGCCTACCTTGACCTTGCAAAAGCTTTCGACACAATACCCCACTCAGGTATTATAGAGAAACTTACCAGCTTAAATGTAAACCCATATGTCACAAGATGGGTTGCAAACTGGCTAAAGGACAGAACCCACAGGGTTAGAGTTGCTGGAGCCATGTCAGACTCCAAGCTGGTTACAAGTGGAGTCCCACAGGGCTCAGTCCTTGGCCCCCTATTGTTCGGCATCTACTTCTCAGAAGTACAGGCAAACATAGGAGGACTATGGCTGACAAAGTTTGCGGATGACTGCAAACTGGGTGCCATAGTGGATAGTACATCAGACACAGACATCCTTCAGAGGGGTCTCACGGAAACTGATAGCTGGTGCCAGAGCCATGGCCTGAAGTTAAACGCAAAAAAGTGTATAGTCATACCCTTCGGGAAAAACAAGGTAACCCCAAGCTACCATATAGGTGGCAACCCACTAAGCCACTAAGCACAGAAGAGGTTATCAGGGACCTGGGGACCCAGGTTGACAGTGGCCTCTCGTTTGGCGCTCACGTTGCTAAAGTGGTTCGAAAGACCTTCTACATTGCCCACCTGATCATGAAGGGATTCACATCCAGATCAAGTGAGGTCATTGTTCCCCTGTACTCTTCACTTATCAGACCAATGATCGAGTACAATGCCCCATTCGGGATGTATCTCACCCGACACCTGCAGCAATTGGAGAGACCCCAAAAGTTCCTCACCAAAAGGATAAAGGGACTCCAAAACCTGTCATATGCTGCCAGACTGAAGAAACTCCAACTCTATTCAGTTGCATACCATCTGCTCAGAGGTGACCTGTGCCTGACATACAAGGCCATGACCAACCCGGAATTAATGGACATGCTCCACCTCAAAAAATCCAAATCCACCAAAACCACTAGAGCAAGAGACTTAAACCTTAGCACGGATATAAATAGGATGTGCTGGAGTGATAGATTTATCACCCAGAGACTCCTCATGCTGTGGAATAAAATCCCGGTCCATGTGAGGCAGAGCACCTCGCTGGCTCTGTTCAAGAGAAATCTTGACCGGTGGATGGGAGATCGTAGGTTTACCCCGGGAATCATCTCTGTCACTACTGGACAGAGGCACAACAAACTAATGGGCACAGTATTTCTAACATAAGGGGCGGCGTAAGCCACATAACTTTGGGCTAGGCTTATAAATGCCCTAGGGCAGTTAGCCTAGTATAAACCTATGAACCTATACCTGTGATACAGACTCTAGATCTCAGAGCAACCCTGACAATGTTTGTATAGAAGAATGTGTCACAGTATTCATTCTGTGTCAGAAACAATATCACATCATACCTGTGATACAGACTCTAGATATCAGAGCAACCCTAACAATGTTTGTTCAGAAGAATGTGTCATAGTATCCATTCCCATTCCTGATGATGTCCCCAAAGTTTAACATTCCTTGAAGACATTTCCCGTTGCTAGATAAAGTTCTGTCTTTTATGTTACATGGTCAGGTTGTATTTCTAGACCTACTGTAAAAAACACAACTTGGACATAATTGTTTTCTATGTGTCTAATTTTGTACAATTGCATGTCAGATAATTTGCTCTGTATAACTGCATGTCAAAAGATAATTTCTGCAAATTGCTTGTCATTGAATACTGTCATTTCATATAAGGACTATTTCTCAAAGAGAGAGGATGTAGATCAGTGTGTGTATGTATCTTTAAGAAGCATTTCCAGATGTAGCACGTGCATATAAATACTGAGCATGTGCAGGCAGCAGTGCCATTTTGAGAGAACTGTCAGAGTGCTAACATGTATGAGTGCAGTAGTCAGTGTGTTTATAAATTTATTTAATTTCAGTTTACAAAGCCTCATTTCTGAACTGTTTGTTTGTAATAAAGCTGCTTGAACAGAACCCACAAATGTTTGTCTGTTTTATCCTGACCAGACAAGTGACAAGAACGAAGAGAGTTTTAGGTTAACGGAATGAGAAGTGGTGTTAACGATTGTGGAGAAATAAATGAATTTAGTTTATGGACTTGGAGGAGAGTTTTATGGTTAAGGCATTAGCGGGGGAGTTTGAGATTGGAGGTGCAGTATTAGTTTTAGGGATCAACTGGGGACTTTAGGATGGGGATAGTTTTATGGATTGTGAGCAGTCAAGGAATGTAGGTTTAGGGAAGTGAGTTTTAGCATCAGGGAGAACTTGTAGAATTAAAGTTTATGCAACAGGAGGAAAATGTTAGGGTTATGGTTACAGAGTAAGAATTTAGGTTAGGATTGCAGACTTTGTGTGAGTTCTATGATTAGTGTTAAGGGCTTTGATAAGTCTATGCAGTTACTTGGTTTGCATATTAGAAGGGTTAGGAACCTTTGATGTTATCTGGCTAGCAGGACTTAGAGCACTCAACGTTATAAGGCTGAGTGGAAAGATATTCTGAGAACCTACAAAAATTAAAACTACACAATAAACAGTTCAATGAGTTTTAATTCCCATTGCTGATGAATTAGTTTCCAGTTATTTTCATTCCTTATATATTCCAAGTTCTTTTGTATGGGTCTATATTAGATAATTGAACTTTCAAAAGTTCGACTGTCATATGGTTGACACCATATGATCGAACTTTTAAAAGTTCAAAAATCTAATAAAAAAAAAACTATACAAATAACCTACCTGAATGTTTTAAGCAGGGGGGCAAGCCCCCCTGCACCTCCCTTATGAGGGGGCTGTATCCCCACCCTCCCCCGCTCTTTAAATATACCAACTCTGAGATTGCACTACAGTACAGAAAAGGAAATCTTCCGATTCCGCGCTATATGCAGATCTCTGTTTAAATTTTCAAACTTTCAAAAATTCGATCATATGGTGTCGACCATATGACAGTCGAACTTTTGAAAGTTTGATTATCTAATATAAACCCCGCTATATTACAGCTATATGTGAATGTTGATCAGACTGCTTTAGTTTGTAGCACAAATTTTATTTCCTTTCAGGTCATGCTTGAAAAGATTCATTTGACCAATTAATTTTGACTTTTACTTACCTATCTTCTTTTGTTAACTTGGACAGCCTGACTATGCTAGTAGCTCCTTTTCAGCAGAATTCTAGGAAGAAAAAAGCATCCTAAGCAAATGTAAACACATAACTGTCTGTCGTTGTTTTTCTTTTTTTTTTATCAGATTCCATCTGAATTAATAAATAAATAAGCAAACAAGTAAATCTCTTGCTATCTACTGTTTTAGACAATACCTGTGGTGCTGAGATAACCTGCCTCCTGCATTTGAGTGGTTATGATGTAATCCTCTATTTATAGTACTCATGTCATTCTCTTTATGTTTGTTTAGAAGTAAAAGGAAAGAGTTTTGATCTATGCACATCCCTGCTGTCACGATAATGTTAATCATGGGGAGGTATTAACCAGGATTGCCAGTTTATCAGTTATCTAGTAAGCAGAGCAACACAGATTTGCAGTTCTGGCATCCATGCATTTTATTAATATTCTTGAAAAATGTCTTTGCAAGGAAAGGAGCAGCATGAACTAAAATAAAACAGCAAAAAAAAAAAAAAAAAAAAAAAAGAAAGAAAATTGAGTGAACATACGACAATGTGATAATGGCATGAAATCTCACCTGTAATTCAATTTTGGCTGGTACTATGCAATACACATACTAATTTCTGCATTTAAACCTGTTTTTCTGCACCTCTAAAATCAGAGACCATATGAGTAGTCTCACACTGCTAATATTTTCTAACGAAGAGCAAATTATCTTTCACAAAGTGACAGAAACCTATTTTAGAATTTGTGATTTTACTCATTTAAAAATTGCATTTACAGTTTCCCTTTTGGCTTCCACTGAAACACATTTTCTGTCACATTTTACAAAGGAAAATGATAAGTTCATGGTTATCATATGCATTACACTGGTCTATATCACATCATACAATACGTGAATATTGAACGCTCACATGAGCGAATATTCACATACTCGAAGTTTATGAATTTTTTTTTGCAGTACAGTGAAGATCGGGATTTTTGCCCTTTCCTCACTGTAGTGTGATCTCTGAGTAGGAATATATATTTAGTGGGGGGTGCGGGAGGTACAGTCTCCCACAATGCTATTTTCGAGTATGTGAATATTCGCTCATGTGAGCATTCGAAATTCACGTATTTGATGATGTGATATAGACGCCATTACACTGTACAGTCAGTGCATCTCTATTTATTTACTTCTCTGTATGCAGTTCCCCCTATTGCGAGTTCAATGCATGTAATGATATTAAAGAGATGTCGACAGGATCAATAGGAAGAGATATTGTGGTGGAGGTTTGGGAGTTGTGGAGGCTGATACAGCAGCATAGATCAATTGTTATTAGAAATTTCCTTATATGCTGCAGCAATTACATTTGCCTGTATATCAAACTTTTAGTATGCAGAGGTTTGCTCTGAAATGAATTATTTATGAGTATCTTTGTTTCAGGCAGTGCTTTGGTTTTAGAGGAATTTTAATAACAAACTCCAAAACAGCCATTCTTAAAAACTGCAGCATAAATGATAGCAGTCACTCAGTGAGCTGCAGTTATGACAGCACCCTGAATCTGAAGCACACAAGTCAAGGGGCATCCATTGTACAATAAGTATATCTTTACTAAGGAACAGTTCTGGAGGGCTGTGAGCACGAATTTAAATGGAAACTCTTAAGTGCATTTCTTGTCTTTTCACAAATAAAGGACAGCCGATTTATTGCATTTTTTTGTGTAATATTCATTCTGTGCTGACCACATTTTGAAAGCCTGAAATGATGCCTGATTGTTAACTGGTCCAACTAAAGCTTTGTATTTTGCCTGCTGCCTTGATAGAATGACAAAAATTGTATACCCTTACAAAATGTAAATGTCTGTTGTGCAGTGCTCCATGAAAGGAATCATTAACACTGCACAATGAGTGACATTAAATGGGAAAAAAAATTACATAAATCAGTGACTCTGCCTCTGGGCAGTCTCCTGTACTCAGATCATGTGGCCTGAGTACAGATGATTTCTGAAAACTGAATCATAGCACATTATCAGTCATTGAACTTTGTGTGCCTTTGTTAAAAGTGCAGAGTTAAGATACTGCTTAAAAGCCTTTACTGTTATGCAGCATTCCACACACAATTCTACCTGCAATGAAATGATGCATTCTGCATGTATGCAATCTGTACAAGAAAGAATGATTCAAAACAGTAGGGATACAATGGTTACAAAGTAGAAGGAATCAGTGGATATCTAAAGCTTTTCACTTTTATATGTATATAACAGCACATGAAAACAGCAGGGAGGGTTAATCAGGTGTTATGTTACACATGAAAAAGGAAGACAAATATTAAATAGGAAAAGGTGTCATCTGTTAAATTGTAGCAGTTGTGCTAGTCTCATTTTACTACATACCTAAATAGGCAAATGGGAGGATGTCAAGAAATATGCTGTATAACCACAACCTAAAAAAAATTATAGTAAGACTGCCTTAAAGAAAGAATACAGGAGAAAAAAAAGTGCCTAAAATCTAAACCACAGAGAAAGAAATACTCCTCGGGATTTAATAAACTCAGTGTAAACTCAGTATAGGCTTCGTGCTATCCCTACATGGAGTTTACGTGGTGAGCAGCAGCGCTAATTACATTTATACACCAACCACCTCATTTAAACCTAAACAAGTGTGGTTTCCAAAGCACCATGGAAACCAGCAGACATGTAAACGTGTTTACGTATGGTCAAACTAGGTCTGCGGGATTGCACAGAAAGCCACAATGACTACCAGGTTTATTAATAAAGCAAACTATATAGTTCAAAAACATTACATGAAAGTGCATAGAGTACCGACTGTTATGGAAACCTGTTTCAGGCATACTGAAAAGAAGTTGTGTAAATGATTAGTAAAGGTAAATAGACTGCATTATAAATAAATAGTCAGGGAAATTTTGTGCCTTGAAAAGGGACACAGATGAATTGTAGGAATGAACACATGGAAAGAGCACAGGTGAAACATGATAATGTACAGCAGATGAGGGCATATCATTGAAGACAGCAGTAGCGTGAACACTAATCACATATCGACATAATACTGTATGGACTGTACAGCTATTGTATATTATGTGACTGTCACACAGGTTGACATATCACTGGAGAAGATTCTTTGTGATATAAGCATCCTGACATGAACAATGGAGAGGACATATATCAGGGATGGCATATACACTAGGGGTTAGGTGCATATTGTAAAGCTGTGCAAAATAAGTTGCCTGAATATAAATGTAATGTTAGCACAGGTATAAATCAAGTGGGACACATAGTAACAGGCACAGAAGCACACACAGTCATGGACAATATCAGAATAATACCAACAGTAATCCCATGTCTGTAACATAATATCTGTGATTGTGAGTGATCATACATGGTTCTGCAAGAACACACTTGTACAGCTATTATGATTTGTCAGCAATCTCTGAGGGGAATCAAGCATACCTTCCTAAAATGTAACATATGCTGGAGGTGTTAGGAGGGACACTGTCATACCTGTATTTGCAATTACAAGCAATCCTGACTAGTTGACAAGTGTGCATACCATATATATGGCACAATCCACACTGTCATAAATGTAACCCATGTCATCAATGTTGTCAGTCAACTAAGTATTCATCGTGTGCATTATAGGAACACATACCACACATGTATCTTTCATAATACCTTGACAAGTCTTCTGCACCATCAACCAGTAATGTGTATGCAACTAAAAGAGGGTCTACTGTTTTAGGTTGAAGTTTCAGTACTTCAAACTTCACTTGTACAACCCACTTTTTCAAAGTACTGAAACTTCAAAAACTGACTACAGCGATCACAATACAGCACGTAATGGGAATATTCCATTTTCATCACTGTAGTGTGCTCTCAGAGTTGGTATATTTAAGTAGGGGGGTGTGGGGGTGCAGGGGGGGCTTGCCCCCTGCAAAAGCATGTTTTTGTTCTATTTTTTTTTTATTTGTGAGGCGATCGGGTGCCTGGAATTCAGCAAAGTGCACTTTTGTTAAAGAGCACTTTTGCTAAAGTGGGGTTCTACTTTTCATTTTCGTTTGTGACAATTTGTTGTAAAGTAGTAGACCCCTAAAAGAATACCTTGGTATGGCCAATAGGATGTGTGGGAGGTTACTGTTGCAAATGTTATACACTTGAGAAACTCATTTCTGGAAGATGTGCTGTGAGGTACATGAGAAGTGTGCATTGTACTCGGTTATGGGTATGATGAGGTCTGAGTACTATGGAGCTATAATGCCTTTGATGTGGATGTCCCACATATTTTCAGGAGTTGGGCTATATACAGAGGAGTAATCCCCAATGTGGGCACATGCTGGTGGACATTCCACATACCATCTACTTGAATACACAGGTCAAATACCAACTGGTATGCTCGTAGGGGTTTGCTGTCTATATTATAATTAGGTTGTGAATTTGCATTTATAATGTCACAAATCTCCCCATGATTTTTGTCATCTCCTATGTGTCCATGGCTGTAGCAGCAATCATTTGTGAGTGTTAATACTGTCAGTATTATAATAATATCACACATGGATTCAATGATTGTCCATAATCTGCAGTCCTCCACAAAGCTCTTATGACAAAGGATGTGCAGTTCATTCTTGATGTCTGAGACTTAAATAATGAACAGGAAAGGGCCTAACATGGTGCCCTGAGGTATGGACCTGATCATTGGACTTTAGATTTAGGTTACTTCACACACTTCAAAATAGTTATGTATTGCTTATGTGATCCAGTGGTATACCCACTTAGTGATATAGGTGTTTATGGCCACTTGTGACAATGCCTCATTAATACCTCAGTGTGGATTTGTGTCGAATGCCTTGGTCAGGTCAAGTTATGTAGGATGATAGTGTTGTCATCTTCCCTGCCC
The DNA here is from genome assembly GCF_019279795.1 of Protopterus annectens. Lineage (NCBI taxonomy): Eukaryota > Metazoa > Chordata > Ceratodontiformes > Protopteridae > Protopterus > Protopterus annectens. The sequence continues at coordinate 128,335,680 of NC_056736.1, forward strand.
TTGTTAATTTTCTTGAAGACATCGAACAGATGTAACAGACATGAGGAAGCCTGAACAAATCACACATTCTTTTGCACACAGTTGGGATATTACGTATCCTTTTAGAAAAGGTCCATGACTTGTTCTACCTCACCGATGAGGAGAATCATGAAGTGTATATACATGCATGCATCAAGTGATGTTCCCCCCACAGTTGAAGGATGCATGTTGATGTACACCATTCTGCTGGAACATAGTCCATCTGTAGGCTGTGTTGAAGTATGAATCCAACTGTGTATTGTAAGTCCATGTTTTGAGTCATACTATAGGCAACCTCTGATGTTGTCAGGGCCAATTGATTCTGTGTTATTAGCCATAGAAAGTGCACAGATGTGCTGCCCTCCTTAGAATACAAACTATGTTTGCATTTATACTGTGGCTGATGGCCAGTGGTTACAGGGTGGTGACGTGTGAGACAAATTGTCAGCTAATGGATTGCCTATTTCCTTTGGTTGGGTATGTCTAGTGGCATCCACATGCAGATCTTTGTTCAGTTGTGCATTCCACTTAACGTTTCAAATTTATTGGAAAAAATGATTTGTGAAAATACCTACAAGTACAACCTTGGTCATTCATCCATTCCACATACTGCTACTATGCACTCAGTCCTACAACTGCACCAATGTTATGTACTTGCATCAATTGCACAACATATACCTATATAAGTCATGGGTAAGCTGTGTCTAAGCAGGCTGATGCCAAATCAAGACACATTACAGATCATTTGTTTGTAGCTCATGCATAAAATTTCCTGACACAAACGCTAACAGTCACACAATGGTGCTGCTGACACCCTCAATAATCCTAGGATATTGCAACAAAACTGCACATACAATGAATTCCACAAGGTTGCAATTATATCAATACATGTGATACACTGGTTGTGTAAATCACTGCATAAAAACGGATGTAGGAGATAAGACCTATGTGACTATGTAATGAATATGAATTTATATTGATGTGTGCCACAGAGCATGTAATGATGGTATATAGACATATGCACACCTATGTCATACTGTAAGTGTCAATGTGATAGTGGAATATGAACTGTGTAGATGCTTGATCTACTCCACATGTCCTAATATGGCAGTAATACACATACAAGTATATCATACAATGCCAATAGTTTTCAGAGGGCATATTACTACAGCTGTTATAGAAGGATCATATAATGCAATGGTATCGATGGCTATCAATACATTAGCTCACATCACATAATGTAATAACCTCTTGTAGTCATACTATACATCCACACTTCAATATAGCACTTGTCAATGACAGCAACACTGACATGTCAACCGTTCATAGGGTCATAGGACAACATTAGGCTAATGGCCAACATCACATGATATCCTAGCCAGTATAATATATACCATGTAAATAAAAATATCTATAGCTGTATTATAGAAGATTGTAAGACTATTGTGCATATTTGTTGGATTGCATTACATTCTGCCACTGTCCACGTGGGGCATGTGTACTACACCATGACAGAATTAGCAATCACACATGCAGTAGTCTTCAGATGGTTTGCAGAGGCTCAGGGAATGACTCTGATTTATGATGTGTGTATCCATATTTTACACGAGAGCATACTCCACTCCTCTGGATTTTGGGTGGCCAAAGGAAATAAAAGGATGCATGGGGCTATGTGGAATGTATCCAAATGGTAGTGAAATGAAGAGTTATTCCAAAGATTATACAATGACCAAAATGTACCACCAACCACACCCACAATAGTAGACTGGGCCTGATTTGAATATTACAACTGTGTAGGCATAGAATATGAATGCCATGCAGTGTCACAGCAGCAACACCACATATGTCTGGCTATAACGCTGGAATATGATAGCATAATTGTATGCTGAGGAAAACTTGTTGGGAGGAGTGTAGCTCATGGATGTACCACATAGAATTGTCTCAAAATTGATAGTTGTATGTATAGACATGCTCGTTGCTTACTATCAGATTAGAACACCTATATGTGTAGTTGAAGTAGCTTGCAACACAGTAGTTAATGTTACTGCAAGAGAATAGGTTTGTCTTGAATACTGTCAGAGTGCATGTTACATAGGATGACATAAATCAGTATATGCTACAACATGATGTTTGGAGGAGGGTTGGACATAGCTGTGGACTTACATTTTGTTCTGAAATTATCACCATAGTGATTGTTGAATGCACACACAGCTGACTGTAAAGAGGACAGAACCTCTACTTTACTATTTACTGAGCACAGTATTGAACATATGCACAACAACACAAGTTTGTCTTTTATAGTGTTGGAGAATCCTTTATAGCTGATAATATTACAGAGTCTGGTGAGAAGAAATTGGTAGTAACAGTGTCCCACTTGCAGCTGTAAAATGGTCTCTTGATAGTCAACCAAATGAAGAAACACCAGTTGACTGCAGGGAGAACAGAACTCCTGCGTAACTAAGTGCACCAACTAGAGAACTCAGCATTTAATGTAAGTACCACAGCACAAGTCTGATTTGGACAGTGTCAGACAACACTTTACAAGTGATGACATCAGCAGTGTCTGGGGAGAAGATGATGGTAATAGCAGTGACCCACATGCAGGTGTAAAATGGTCTCTTGAATGTCACCCAACTAAACAAACTCACACATGCAAACACCAGTTGACTACAGTAAGATTAAAACCACACTTAACTAAGTACACTGACTAGAGAACTCGGTACTAAATGCAAGCACCACGGCACAAGTCTGACTTTTACAATGCTGATGGACAAGTTATACTGGATGAAATCATCATTGGTTGAGAGAACATTTTTGAGACCTGAATGAATTGGATGGCTAGCCATGTATAACTGTCAAGATACTAAAGATCTGCATGTTACTAGATCAATGAGTATACAAAGTGTAGCATTTACTGCTGTGTTTCCAATGTGCAGGAATACCTTAAAAAGACAACTTTGCAAACTATATGCAAACAGCTGTTCACATTACTGCAAGTATTGGAAAATCTGAATAGCTATTGTCAGTATAAAGATGTAAATGGTATATAAGAAAGCATTTTTATTTATTTATGTAGTGTAGTTGATATGTTTGTGAAAAAGTACTAGCAGACCAGGTTTCAAGAGCATAGATACAGGTAACAGATAGCTACAATGTAAATATATATTCTTTCCTTAAAAAACTGCCTTCCCTTTACTTTCATGTAATGTATTTACATGTACTTTCATGGGACAAAGACTATATAGGCAGTAAACATAAGAAATGCATGCTAATGTGCACATCCCATAGAACACTGCTGAGCAACTGGTTCACATAATGGATGGCAAAGTGCTTGTGCATGTGAGATTCACATTTATACTGTTTTACCCATTCACACATAGTTAAGTGATGAGCAAATGGAAGCCTCTGCTTTCATGATAAAATTATGAGAGTTCTATTGGCTTGCTTACCTCTACATAATCATGTTAAGTGGAGAGGTGAGGCAGTCAGCAGTGTGAATAGTACTGAGTATAAGAAACATATGTGCTACTTAGCATCCTCTCTGGCGACAGGTATAAATGCATTGAGAGATTTCTATTTTTGGGCCCAGATGATACATAGTTCAAATCCAGGTGTATCTAATAGTTTTACATATGTATTTAAATGCAATGAAATACTTCTTTGTTCTACTTTCACTGTGTGTTACCTTACTGCAGTGTGTTTAAGCAGCATTGAGCAGACGTAACTGTGCCATTGAAGAGCCGTTCACCATCTCACAACATTGGTACATGGTGCCAAACTCATTGCAAACAAAGAAGACAAAAAGTGAAGAGATTCATTGTTTTTTTTTTTCACTTATGTGTGTGATTCTATTTTTTGACCAAATTAAAGGTGTTAAAATGGCTTAGATAGCAAAGTGGTGAAACGGGGGGAGGGCAAGTAGGGGAAAGAACACTATTTTTTATTTATTTTTTTGTGGTACAGGTGCTCATTTTTTAACTGCAGAAAGACAGGAATGTCGGATAAGAGAAGCAGGTATTTTGGGGTAAGGTAAGTAGGGTAGGTGAGGAATCAGATGCAAACAAACAGGGCAAACAAGACAATACACAGGGTTGTTGAAAGACATGAAAGGCTTTGGGGCACCATGACTGGGGTTATGAAGGGGTCAATGGATGCCCATGCCCATCAGACATGGGGACAGTGAGAATCTAGTTCTTGCACACAGGACTGTCATCACTGTTCCCTTACTCCACTGGCTATTGGAATGCTTGATATCTATTCCTATGGACCATAAAAGAGAGCATCCTCTCCATCGGGTGTAGGCATGCACCAATGGTATTGTGCACAACCCTATGCATGAAGCCTGGCAAGTCCTAGCAGATGATACAATCCCCACCTTTGCCAGTACTCCTAGAGGGTGCTATCAGCACCAGCTGTCATGGTAGTGCTACCTGATGTGGAGTGCCCAGTTAGTGCAGGGGCATTGGAGGCAGTACAGCCATGTTGGGTTTTAGATGTGCTGGGTGTTGGTGCAGGAGGCATATGAGTGGGGGGAGGCTGAGTCATAGGGTATGGCCTATCTTCCTGTGCTGTAAAGCATTTTGTGATTTGCCAAAGATAGATGACATGGAAATGTTTTGACAACACATAAAAATAAAAAAGAGAGATAAGGGTTGGGGTATGAGAAAAAAAAGATAATTATTGCCATCATGTATGACATACCATGCATTATCACAATATTAAAGTATTTATCTCTGCTTTTACATTTAAGGACACTTCTTTACAACTACAAACTGTAAGTAATGATTGGTTAAAGTAATCCTTGCAATGTGCATATATTGCACATATGCTTGGCCAAATTATACAGATTAAGTTAACAGCTGGACATTTCTGCCATTTCTGTTGAAATTAAATTATTAATATTTTTGAGGGTTTTACTACATATTTGTTACTTGTGGTATTTGAACACATAACATCTGACTATAGTATTAGACTTGACTCCTACAGTTGGCTTGTGCTACAGACTGAAGCACGCCTGCTTGATTTTACAGTTAGGATATGCATGCTTAATTTGCTACTACTGTATAGAAGAGCAATATTTTAGCTAAAATAATAGTCATGTTGTGCGGCATACATACCGTTTTCTTCCCTCAGTGTCTCTAGAGACAGCCTTGAACAGATTATTCCATGCTCAAGACGTGCACTGGGAGCCAGTATAGTGTCACTACAAGACCCTTCAGCTGCGGTACTTTACAAGGAGTCCACTGAAGATTCTGGACTCCTCAATATCTCACCACTGCTCCCTTATTTGGGCACCTTCCCTTCTACCACCAGACATGTCCAACCAGGAAACACAGCAATAGTTAAGAGTGATTTCCCACCAATGTGTGTTATCACATTTGCTACTAGTACACAAACCTGAACAACGATGCCAACTGAGTTTGTGTGATATAAGTGGAAAACAACAGTGGCAAAAAGAGAGAAATGCAGTTTATGAACTAAGAAGGGTAATGTGACAATTGGCATTTGTTGTTGGTTTGGATGCTGCTGTATCTGTTACTTGATTTAACTTTAAAGACATGCAATGAGGGTGTAAATTATATGACCTGACATATTTCTGGTGTTGCTGTACACACTGATAAAATGAATTTGTACAATGTGGGATTCAAACCTATGCATTAGAAACAAAATGCATTTTTCCACATACGTGATTTTTCATCCTTGCCACAGAAGAAGTACTTGTTGAACATTATATATGTGTAGATATATATGTGCATGTGTGTGTGTGTATAAATTATATATATATATATATATATATATATATATATATATATATATATATATATATATAGATATAAATATATACATAGATAAGTATATACTTAGATATATATATAGAGAGACAGACATAGATATACACATATATGACAGAGTGAGGGGTTAACCAATTATGTGTGCGACCTGACAAGGTCCTGTTGCATGAGTATCACTTGAGGTCTGCAGGCCATCCAAAAAATCCAGAAAAGACAATTATACTTACAAAAACATAATATTCAGAATAACCTCTGTCACACATGTAATTCATATGAGCCCTACTGCTATAAATGCTTACTGTTATTTATAATTAAGTTTGATTTTTTTTTAAATTGAGTGAACAAGCATTAATAACATTGCTAATGTCTAGAGTAGAGCCTAGATTCACCTGAATTGCAGCCCTTCTCTTACACCTGTTGCCACAGGAACTGTTAAGAAACATCTGTATATTTTCATATAAACTATTAAGTACAGTATGTGTGTTAATCACCGCTGCTTACTGTGTTTGTACAATGCATCCATTTTGAAATTTTCTACTGTCTGCTTCCTGTCTGCAGGTGTTCTGTCTGCTTTGTGTGTCAGCCATGAAGGTAAGAAATATGTGAACCTGACAAGCAAAGCTCATCTTGTTTTATCCTTATGAGCAGTGTCTATTAGGGTTCATCCTTAAAATACAAATGTGGGACTTGAACCACAGTGTTTATTTTAGCCAGGGGAGTTTGGATATTACTGAACAGAAACTGTGAAATGTGCGGTGCTTACTAACATTTAAAACCTGGATAAAATTACTTCTACACTTTGTAAGTGTAACCTGGCTGACACATCCACTGTAGGTAATGGAGTCTGAATTGCTTTTGTGTTTTCTTTCTCCCTACCTGTAATCATTCGCAGTTACAATCCATTAACAACAAACACTGAGGGAGTTCCTGCACTATGTTTATACCTGCTACACAGTGCCAAGAACTTGGGATTCAGCAATTCTAATGAGTTCACACCTCATTTGCATATTCATCATGCTCACAGGCCTGAAAATACATGATATAAAGGCAACAATGAAGCTAGGAAACCTGAAGGTGAGGAAAGTTGCAGATGTGGATAACACAAAAGAAGATTGCTATTAATTTGGATTTATCTGCACAGAAGACTACTGATCTTGATAAGGTATGAATTTTATATATATATATATATATATATATATATATATATATATATATATATATATATATATATATATAAACTAAGAAATGAACTTCGTGACAATAAAAGCATTCAATAAAATAGTAAATAACACCAACAACTCTTGTAGAACTTTAGCGCTTTCGTCTTATTTATTATCAAGACTTCTTCAGAAAGACATGTTTCATAAGTATGAGCAACCATTTTCACTTCCTTTATATACATTAGTTCTAGCAGGCCATTTAAATTAACAACAGTTCTTTTCCAATAGAAAAGTGTGAACAAGCAGGGTGCTGTGTGCATTTTCATTAACATTATAATTGCAGTTACATAAGGCAAATTGGTCAGACAGTAATAGCCTTGTGGTGCCGTGTGCATACTAAAAGGGATAGTGTGCAAAAAGGGATCGTGTGCAAAAAAGGGATCGTGTGCAAAAAGGGATCGTGTGCAAAAAAGGGGATTGTGTGCAAAAAGGGACTGTGTGCAAAAAGGGATTGTGTGCAAAAAAAAAAAAAAAAAGGTTGGGGGGGGGGGGGGGACCAGGAAAGATGACAGTCATGCTGTGATGATTCTAATATAAACACATAACTTATGAGTGTTTGCCTCTAAAGGTAAGTAAAGAAGGGAATGGAGGAAGGTGGAGAAGTCAGGTAGAGAGTCCTACTATGCTTTGGCATCGGTGTGTGTGTAGAGAAATGTGTGGGTGTGCCACCTGATGGGCGAGTGGGAGGAATGCGGTGTGGACTTGAGGGGGGTCTGTTAGGGGGCCGCCCATGACAAGGAGCCTATGAATAACAGTGTCCCCCAGAAGACTGTCAGTGCAGATGGTACCACCCGTGGGCTGGTTTGGATGGTATCACCCCTTGAATGGCTGCGTGAAAATGTGAGACCGGGTGGTATAGTTGGTGGGGTCAACGGGGCTAGCCTGGTGATTGGGAGCATGTGTGTAGGGGGTATGGGGGAGTCAAAAGTCAGAGAGAGAGTGGGAGCATATGTGCATGGGGTATGGGGGAGTCAAAAGTCAGAGAGAGAGAGAGGAAACACATTATATTCACTTGCACAGTTGTAAATCCATAAACACATTAAATCTACTTGCACAATTCTTCAAACCCTCTTGCACAGTTCTTCAAACCTTATCACATTTCAATCTCTATACCATTTAAGTGCACATTTAATGTTCAGTGTCTCGTTGAGACCTGGATAGACATCAGCTCTCAGTTCAATCTGCCATTTTAATTCCGGACTTGCAGAAATGTGTCCATGTCCCCTACAAATTCTGTTATTTTTCCAGCACTGTGAATTTGAATCCTGTGAAGTTTGGGCAAATAGTACTGTGTTTAGCCAAGGCATTCAAACTGTCCTGTTTGTGTATTGCTGCAGTGTGTTCTTTAATACGGCTACTCAGCTTCCTGTTCGTTTTGCCGATATAGAAATTCCCACAGTGTTCGCAGAAAGCACAGTAGACTACATTTTTTGTGTTGCAGTCATAGTGGTCATGTAGACCGACAGTTCTGTTGCAGTGCGGGAAGGTGACATTGTTGTTTTTTCGTATGTGTACACAGGCAACACACTTGCCGCAGTCAGACATTCCAGGTTCTGTCGATACTTCGCTCTGTGGGGATGGGCTTTTATTCCTCTCGAACGCACCACCAAAAGAAGAGGTTCGTTTGAAACAGAAGTTTGGGGATGTCCCAAGTAACTTTGTCAGACCTTTTCTCCTCCCAAGATGTCCCAATTGTTGGTGAGGACCCCTCTAATTCCAAACATATCGGTGGAAATTGGAAGGGGGAAACTTGACACCCAGTCCTTTTTGTTCGGTCCATTCTGTGCCCTTGCTGTGAATCCCTTTTCCAGGATTGGTGGGTACCTGGAGTGTCTGTGCTGTATGATCTCTTGGAACAGGTTGTCCACTAGATACTCTGGGTATTTTCTTTCTAGGAACAAGTTTCTGAGGTAAAAACCTTCCTTGATGAAAACCTCGTCCCTAAAAATGAGTCTGGATAACCGGATGAATTGTCCTTTTACAATATTCTTTTTCATGAAATGGGGATGCTGGCTGCTGAACTCTAGATAGTTATTCCGGAAAGTGGGCTTGCGGTAGATGTTGGAGTCAAACTGTCCATTTTCTGGGTCTATAGTGAGGTGGATATCCAGGAATTGAGTGGTGGTTCCGATATGTCCTACCGTGAGGGTCAGGAAGTCCAGACTTTGGAAAAGGGTTTCCAGAAAATTGCTCAGAGAAAGTCTGTCCCCCTTCCAGACAAAAAAGACGTCATCAATATAATGCCTGTACATTATGGTGTTGTTGAACCCGGGTAGTGATTCAACCTTATCCATTTCCCAGGCACTGAGGACTAAGTTTGCATATGCTGGGGCCATTTTGGACCCCATGGCTACCCCTTTCTGTTGGTGGTAAATCTTCCCATTGAATTGAAAGAAGTTATTTCTTAATACTGCTTCTGTTAACCTGCATACAGTATTAATCTTAGTCCCGCTTAGGTTGGAGTGCCTGTTCAGGTACTGTCTGGTGAGGGTCAGTCCTTTGGCGTGGGGATGTTTGTGTAGAGTGCTTCTACATCTAGGGTGACCAGTAAATATTCCCCTCCATCCAGCCTTAGTTTGAAGATGTCATTTAGAAAAGCCCAGGAGTCCTTGATGTAGTATTTGCTGTTCTGTACAATGGGGTTAAGGATGTGGTCCACGTATTGTGAAATCTTTTCTGTTTTTGTCCTTCGGTTCGATACCACATGGTGGAAAGGTGGATTTTCAGGGTTCTTGTGAACCTTGGGGATTCCGAAAAATTTTCCAAGGCTGGGTGTCATGACCTGCATGAAGTCTTTTTCGTCTTGAGAGATCTCATCCCTGAGGTACAGTTCCAACAGTAGGTTGTCAATTTGTTTAAAGTTCTGTTGTACCTGGTTGATGTTGACCTTTTTGTAGAACTGGTTATTCATGAGGGATGCTTCAAGTGTTTGGATATATCTCTCCTGCTCCATCACTACTATCCCGGATCCCTTGTCAGCCTTCATGATCCGTAGGGATTTGTCCTGACTCAGTTCCTTCCAAGCCTGTCTTTCTTCCCTGTTCAGGTTGTGCCACTTTGCTGAGGGCTTATCAGAAAGGAGTTTCCTGATATCCCTTTCGCAGGTACTCACAAAGAGGCTCAGTGTGTTGGAGAGTGCAGGAGTGTACAGGCTCTTCATGGTAAGGGGTCTGTTGTCATCTTCCGAGCTTTCCTCATCTTCTTCCTCTTCATATTGTTGTATATCTAATTTTAGTTGTAACTTTCTCAGGTAGCACTTGAGGTCCAGGATAACATCCGCCGTGTTGGCTCTCTGCCGGGATGAAAGAAAAGCCTTTCTTCAGTACCTTATGATGGCTTTCCGAGAAATCTCGTGTGGTGAGGTTAAAGATGTCACCTACCCCTGCTGGAGACCTGAAATCAGTGCTATCAGGTGCTGGTATCAGTGAATGGGGAGGGTGATCAGGGTGGTCCACCCCAGTAATACTAGTACTGTATCCCGTTCCCGCTCCTTCTTCCCCTGTGATTGTTGTTCCCCCTCCTTCCCTCAATATTGTTGGTGTTGTGGTTCCAGTTTCGTTGTTTACCCCCAGGTCTGAACCTGGTATAAGTCCTGGTTCTGGTTGTGAGTCCTGCTGAAGATTAAAAAACATTGTTGTTGCTACTTGTGCTGTTGTTGGAAGACTGGTCGTTGATTTGTGGGGTCTGATAAACCCTTTCTTGATTGATCGCACTGTCCGGTGTCCTGCGGTTTGTATTGTTGTTGTCCTCATTGTTGTCGTGGTGGTCACGTTCACTGGTGTCTGGATCTCTCTGTGTCGGCTGATTCTGGAGAGGCATTTCTGGTCTTGGCTGTCCCCTAGCAGGAGTATGTACCATCATCTGGGAACTACTCCCTGCTAGTGGGCTGGATGTGATGAGGAGTCTGTCCACCTCTGGTGTGTTGGGTCCATTTGTGGGTTCTTGTAATTCTGTCGTAGGCCTTAGTTCAGTTGTGGACAACGGATTGTTTGTGGGATATCTGTCTGGCCTTCTCTGTGTGTGTAAGGAGCGTGTGGGCCTGATCGGGTATGCTTTTCCTTCCTCATATTGTTTAATGTCCCTAAGCAATTTGCCTTTCTTGCGTTCAATCAGTGTCGCCACATGCCTAGTAATTTTGTGCGGTACATTGTCCCACATTTCCGTGAAGTCAATAAATGTGGGATCCTGCAGGATGTGTGTTTGCAGATCATCTATTTGAGACTTGTAGGTGGCCATACTCTCAGTATTACTTTGGATGAGTGCTTTGATAGCTGCTAGCCCAGAGTCATTATATATTTTGACCAGTTCTTTGTGAAGCTGAGAGTTTGGAGTAGTCCTGTTAGGAAATTTGTTACACCTGAGACCCTGTGGGACTATATCCAGTTCTAAACACCTTTCCAGATAGAAGTTGTCATGCTCCAGGTTTTTGTAGGTTTTAATCAGTCTCGAATCTGGTAATTAGAGATCTGGCGCTCTGTGAGACCCCACTGTTTTGACTGTACTCCAGTTGTGCTGTTGTATTCTGGACCGGGCAACGGAAGGGATTAATTTCCGTCTGCGTGAGTATCAGGTCAAGAGCCTGTGTGGTCCTTATTTCTATCCCAGTTCTGTTGTTAATTGTGGCCCTGGGTCCAGAGTGGTCCGGGGGTTCAGTGCGGTCCCTGGTGATCCTTTCATTTGTAGGTGTTAAAGGTCTGCTGTTTAGGTCCTCGAAGAGATCCTGCGCCAAACGAATTCCTTCCGATAATTTTGTAAGAACTGTTGTTGGATCAATTGGTGTCCTGCTCCTGGTTGCTTCTGTCTTCAGTTGGCTACTAGAGGCTTCTAGTAGCCATCTATATATATATATATATATATATATATATATATATATATATATATGGATTCACTTCAGAAGACCAAAAACCCACAATCTTGAATCCCATAAAACTGACACCTAAAATCCTGAAAATTCAAAATCCTGAATCCCAAAAGACTGAAAACACACAGGATACAAACACTGACTATATTCCAGTATGACACAGAGAAACAAAGACAAGACAAAGTATATTACTTTCCACCAAGTCTGAACAGGGAGTAAGCCCCCTCTGCATCCCCATGTTGGAGGCTGTGCCCCCACACCCCCTGCTACTTAAATATATCAGCTCCGAGATTGCATTTCACTACACTAACATGAGTTACGTTGTAGTATAGCAAGTTAGAAGGGAACATTACTAAGATTACAACAGGCAGTCATGAAACGTGTAATGGTATATTCACCATTTTTTATGTGGAGTGCAATTTCAGAGTTGATATATTTAAATAGCAGGGGATGTGGGGAGATGGGGGGGTGCAGCACGGCTTGGCCCCCTGCTCATACTTGGTGGAAAGTAATATGCTTTGTCTTGTCTATAGTCAGTCTTATGGGATTCGAGATTGTGGTTTTTCAGTCTTCTGAAGTGAATTCATATATATATATATATATATATATATATATATATATATATATAGTTTTTGAGATTCCAAGATGGCTGCCGACTAGATCAGTCCCTAGTCACTGAGCTCCTCACAGTTATGTAATATCCGGCTTAGTATTATAACCTTGGAGTAATATTTTTCCTCAGTTTTTTTTTATAAAAAGATCCTCTAAGTATTTATCTACGTATCTGGATTATTTGTTGGTATTGGAGATCTCAATTTTGGATTTTTTACCTCAGAACTGTCTTTGTGGCTTTAACTGTATTGGGCATCTGCTGCTTAAAGACTCCTCCCAGAATCAGCTATCCTGTCCTCACACCTCTACTCTGGGCATGGCTTCTAAATCCGACACCATGGAAACACAGGCAACAAAGGCCAAATTCTCTTCAGTGCATTCACCTGAGAAAGACACCAGCTCAAAAAGATTAAGAACTACTAAGCAATCTTCAGAAACTTCTAAAGTAAGTAACAGAGATACAAATGACTCAAACTTTCATTTAGATGAACTAAAAATAGCATTACAACCTATTCAAAGTGCCATACAAAGTTTCTCAGAACAATTTACTGATTTTGACAGAACTGTAAAGCAAATAAGTGAAAGAATGGATATTATTGAATGTAAAAATACAGCTTTAGAAATAAAAACAGAATCCTTGGAAAGAGATATTAAAGCTAAAGATAAGATTATGACAGAATTTCAAGCTAAACTACTGGACTTAGAAGCTAGAAGTCGTAGAAATAACATTATTATTAGAGGTTTGCCAGAATCTTATGAAAATCAAAACCTATTATCTGTATCTAAACAGATTTTTGAGACACTATTAAATTGTGAGTCAACATCAAAAACTGTTATTATAGAGAGGGCTCATAGAGCATTGCGTGCTAGTCAGGATTCTGCCTCCCCTCGGATCATATATACTAAACTACTTAATTTCCAAGATACTTATCAGATACTAGAGGCAGCAAAAAGCAAAAAACAGTTTGTCTGGAAAAATCATAAACTGTCATTTTCTCAGGATCTTCCTCTATAAATAAAAATGAAAAGACAAAAGCTTTCTCCTTATTGTGCAGATCTTATAAAAAGAGGTATAAGATTTCGTATGAGTTATCCAAATACTCTGTCTTTTACTTATAATGACAGAAAATATATGTTTACAGATCCTAAAGAAGCAAAAGAAATATTTCTAAAGATATTCAAGAAGCTTCCTGAATCTGTATCTTAATACTTCAATATTTATTTACAAGTATGTGATGTTATGCTCAACTATTATGTTTTTATTACAAAATTGAAGTTTCTTTTTTGAATGCTTATTAGAGTGTTATTTGCTTTATATATATTTAGTTGATTTTTTATTTTTAGTTTGTATTTCTGTTACTGCCAATATCTTTTAAACCCAGCACTGTTATAGTTTTTTTTTTGGTATTTGCATAAACTTTAGAGGCTAAAAATAGACTGTGATGAAAATGTGCGAAGAAATCCACACAGTTATATTATTTTTGACTTATTTAATCCATTGACTTTTTGGAGGGAATTTCTTCATATCTCAAGACTGTTTCAAAGAGTTTGCTTTGTTACTTATGTGTTAACTGAATCTTCGTTATGTCCACGCTCCTTCTCCTGGACTTTGGAGTCTTGCTGTGACGTCATCACAAGAGAAGAACTTCTGAACATTACAGTCAAGTTTTTATCTTAAATTTAGCGCTTATACACGATATGTTACTAGATGACACTGTGCTCTATGGCTAAATGGTTTGTCTTAATTGCCATGTCAAGGAAATTTGATCATTACAGTCATGTTATTATCTTAAATTAAGCACTTCCGCAAGATTCGCTACTTGCTGGTGTAGTATCATATGTCTTAATGTTATGTTTTACATGTCACAAAAGAAATGTAATCTGAACATTTTTAGTTATGTTATGATTTAAATATCTAGTGCTTCTATAAGATACGTTACTTACTGGAGTTCTGCTTTATGGTTAAATGTTATGTTTTACTAGTCACGACAAAATGTTATCCAAACTCTCTTAGTTAAGTTATGATTTAAATATTCAGCGCTTTCACAAGATATGCTACTTGCTAGCGCTGTGTTCTATGGCTTAATGTTATGTCTTACTTGCTACAAGAGAATGTAAATATTTAGCGCTTTTATATGATACGCTGATTATAAATTTATAGTTTTACCGAGAGTTTTCCTGTCACCATATTCCATTAAAGGGCTCTGTTGACACTGTAGCTAAAGAAGAAATACCTATATTTCAATTATAGGATTGGCTCTCTATGCTATTAACAGTTATTAGGTATTTTGGGAGGGAAAATCTGCGTGTCTCGAGACACGCTTAAGTTAACAGAGTTTGCTTCGCATTACAGTCACTTTTAATATATAATACATACTTTTCACAGATGTGCAGAATCCCAGAATGAGAAGCAAAAGGAAGCAACCTCTCTGCCGATTAGTACTCCTTCCAAAAACAAGATCCAAGCATAAAAGAGAACAAGGAGTGCCAAACCATGATCAGGTTCAAGTGAATAAATTCAGCAAATTGTACTAAAACACAAAATCTTTATTCTAACTTGGTAAATGCAGAGTAAAATCCAGAGTAAGCGCTTTAGCGTAGGAGGTTCCACGCTTCATCAGACAATGAAATATAAATAACTTTCCCACTTTTTTACCACCCATATACAACAAGGCGGGAAAATTAAGTGGATAACTAATCAATTAACATCTCAGAAGAGAGTTTGTAGCCAAATATACATTTTGATCATAGCTTCGCTGCTATCCTATTGAATGTAAACCTGACGTATAAATGCAAACAATAAATGCAAACAATACCATCGACCAAGCTATGGATTAAATACATATTGTAACCGCAACTTCGGTGCCATTATATTAAACATGCGATGTATATAAATGCAGACAATTCCATTACTCAGTAATTATTGAGAATACAAATGGAAACAGTGTGATGAAAATTTAAACCGCAAACTGCATAGGGCATATGGATGTATATATATATATATATATATATATATATATATATATATATATATATATATATATATATATATATATATATATATATATAACGTACTATACATACTCCTGAATTTCATTAGTGTCCAAAAGCTTTCTGCATGAAATAGAACTATAACACTGTATAAATATATATATAAATAAACTAAAATCAGGCATCTTTGACCAACAAGCAAGCAGATACTGCCTACAAGTATTAATACAGATTACACATCTATAAGTAAAAACGGATATAAACAGAACTCCTGAAATTTCATTGGAGTCCTGAAGCTTTCTGGATCAATTAAAATTAAGACACTATGTAAATATGTACATAAATCGACTAAATCAAACATCCATGACCAACAAATAAATGCTGTCTACAAGTATGAAAACAGATTCCACATGTATGAGTAAAGACAGATATATAAAAACTGTGCATAGATGCTATTCAGAGAGAAGGAAAATATTAGCAAATATATA
Source organism: Protopterus annectens (assembly GCF_019279795.1). Classification (NCBI taxonomy): domain Eukaryota; kingdom Metazoa; phylum Chordata; order Ceratodontiformes; family Protopteridae; genus Protopterus; species Protopterus annectens. Next base: position 128,351,662 of record NC_056736.1, read on the forward strand.
TACATTTAAATAAATATATATATAATTATGTGATGTAATCCCAGAATACCAGAATGATGTCACCATAAGCATAAAGAATCCAACGTTGTCAGTTTACTCCTTTTTTACATTCAGTCCACTAAATAAGATATTGCTTATGTATATGTATAGTGACCTTTTATAGAAAATATTCAATGCTTTTAGCATTTAAATAATATTCATGTTTTGTCCTTAGAGAAATATTACTAAACAAGTAGTAGCTGCAAGCATTACAATAGTGAATTGAATTTAATCCTGTTGTTTGTTTCTTGCTCCTCACGGCATGATAATTACTGATACATCCATGCATTGTAGGTGAGTGAGTGCAGTGATCTAAACTACTTGTATATAGTTGGGGTCGCTCCTTAAACACATCTCCACTGGTCGTCAAAACAATATCTTAGAAATAACAAGTTTCCAAGTATTGTTATTTTAATTAATGTTGAGTGCACTTTCTTTACTAAATAAAAGTGTGAACATAGGTAGAAGCAACAACTAATAAGTGCTGCAAATGCTGCGTGTAAATGGACACGCCTCCTATTAGTTCTTTCTTTAAGACCTCAAATGCCACACGATCCTGACAACTGTGGATTTATATCATATTATATATATCAACGCTTCACATATCCATGTACAGAGTGAAGTACTCCTCAGTACAAGCGATGCTAAAACCTAGCACATTGCTAAAAATATTAGATTGGACAGAAAATGCAATCAATGCTCAGGGTAAACTTTCTTGATGTGCTAGATCATCGCGAAAGGACTCTCTAGCACATTCAGCTGGCTTTCAGTGACATGAAAGATAAGTAGTAGAAACAAGAAGTAATCATTGTGTTTGGGCACTCTTCCTTCATTAATCAAACTTATGCCCAGATATATCTTACATCTGTATACTAGATAATAGCAAAATAGGTATGACATGTCATTTATAATCTGTTTATAACTAGATTCTTAGCTAATCTGTAATAAATAAGTTGCTGGTTATATTGTTTAATTTAATAAGTCATTAATTATTTAGACGATTTACAGTAATATATAGTTCAGATTTCATTATAGGAATGTTTCTTCACTGGGTTTATTTTAATATACAGCTCACTAATTGTTTTATAGAAATAATACTAACAAAATATTGATTTTAGGATTTTATGTCAGTTTTATATAGATGTCTATAAATAGAAATATATAAGAATCACATGAGGAAAAACATTTTTACCTTATTTATTTTACACAAATTTAGGAGCTTGGGGTTAAATAGTTGTATAGGGATTGTTTATGTTGGTCATCTTGTGTATAGACAGATGTGTAAATATGTTTAGTGTTATTGACTTGGTTCCAGTCCTTTCAAGGACTATATGTAATGTTTATATTGTTAAATTTGAATACTTGGTAACCAAAATCGTAAATTCTATTCTGTTTGTTCAAGATTTTACCTCGTCAATAGGGGTTAGGTGGTCAGGCACTAGGGTAAGGACGAGGGTTATGGGTAAATCTCATAATATATCTCTACTGATTTTGTTTTTAATAAGGTATTCTCATTTAATATCAGATCATTTTAGCTATGTTTCTTTGCTCTTGGTATTATTTTAATTATAATCAAGAAATTATACCATGTTTTGATCACATCAGTATTAACAAGTCATCTCTTTTATGACAAATTACCTAATAATTGATTCCTGGAATGTTAGAGGAATTCAAAGTAAATCCAAAAAAATCTTTATTATTTCATTTGATATTTAAATCATAAGCCAGTATATGTTTTATTCAAGAGACTCATATCCCTCGGGATGTTTGGGACAAAGAGAGTAATAAAAAATGGATTAGGAAGATAGTAGCCTCTGAGGATTCTTCTAGTTCTCAGGGAGTAGCAATAATTATTAAACAAAAATTCATTGGAAACATCATTGATGAGAGATATGATAATGGAGGTAGATGGTGTCTGTTTACTGCTACTATTCATAATCTGGATAAACCAATTTTAGTTCTAAATGTATATGGTCCTTGTAGTCAACAACAGTTTTTTATCTTAAAAATTTATAATATACTCACATGTTATAAAGATCACTACATTATAATTGGGGGAGACTGGAATGCGGTAATAAATCCAGAAATTGATCGTACTAGCTGCTCTGCTTCTTATAACCTTCAAGCAACTTTGGCTCTAAATGAATTAATCTTGGAACATAATTTAACTGATCCATTGCACTACATAAAAATATCAAACAAGAAAGATATTTACACTTATTACTCAAAATGCTACCATTCATGGGCTAGATTGGATTTTTTTCTGATTTCTAATACTATCTCAAAATTTATTTCATATTTTAATATTGAACCTAGATATCTTTCAGATCATTCAAGAATCTTATTAAATCTCAACTTTACCCACAAAATTAAAAATGTTATTAACTCAAATAAGTGGACACTGAACAATAATTTACTCTTAAATAAAGATATTTGTATACAGTGCTCAGAAACTATTCAAGAAATGGAGAATGATTTAGATTTCTTAGATATCCCTTATGATATTCAATGGGCTGCATGTAAGGCGAGATTAAGAGGTATGTTTATCAGTAAAGCTGCTTATCTTAAAAAAACATTACAACAAAAAGGAAGAGTTCTTAAAATCTTGAATTCATTCTCTTGAAAATCAGTTTAGACTGAATCAAGACACTAGTTTTGAAAAGCGAATATTAGATTGTCAAAAATAATTAATTTTGTTACATCAGAACAACCTTTCTTTAGTTGATCAAAGATTGTTAGCAACGTATTCAGAATGGGCTCAAGTTCCTTCTAAAGTTTTGGCTAGAATAATTAAAAATAATATTGAAAAAACAAAAATCTCATCATTATTGTACAAAAATAAATTATACAACACCGATGAAGAGATTATTCATCTCTTTACACTACTTTATACAGAGTTATACTCAAAACCATCTAATACGTTGGGAGATAATCATATAAAAAACTTTCTAAGTTCTTTAAAATTCCCCAAGTTAAATGATAATCAACAAAAACTGCTTTCTGCTCCTTTAACTCATCAAGAGATTTCTGATTCAATTGATAGTCTTAAATCCAGTAAATCTCCTGGTCCAGACGGATTCACACCTGAATTTTTCAAATCTTTTAAATCGGTAATTGTTCCCTTTCTCTTTAAAGTTTATAATTCTATAAAAATCAAGGGTATTTCAGATATTCATTGGAATACATCTAAAACCATATTAATTTTGAAAAATAATAAAGAAAAAACTGACCCATTTAATTATAGGCCTATTTCTTTGATCAATTTAGACATAAAGATTTTGGCATCTATTCTGGCCAACAGATTGAAAAAAGTTTTACCTTCAATTATTTCTCAAGATCAATCAGGATTTATGTCCCACAGACATGCTTGGGATAATACACTGACTTTAGAATCTATTATACATCTTATTAAAAAAGATTCTAACCCAATATATGCGCTGATTCTGGACGCATCAAATGCTTTTGATAGAGTCTGTTGGAAATTTATTTTTCAAACTATGTCATGCTTTAATTTTCCTTTATTCTTAATAAACCTCTTAAAAACTTTATATAAAGATATGTTTACTAGACTTTATATTAATGGTTACTTTTCTTCCCCTATAAAGATTACCAGAGGCACAAGGCAAGGATGTCCTCTGTCCCCTTTTCTTTTTAATGTATATTTAGAACCGTTACTGTTGTTTATTACTCAAAACACTTTTCATAAAGTCCCTAGGATTCTTGACACAAAAATTTATTTTTCTGCTTTTGCTGATGACCTTGTATTATACTTTCAAACCCCTATATCTGACTTTAGTAAAATAACAAACTCTATTGAATGTTTTTCTTCTGCCTCGAATTATCTTATAAATCCTTCAAAAACACATATTTTTCCTTTAAATCATAGGGTCCATAAATCGTACTTGTTTTCTGATCAACAAACCCAGATTGTTTTTGGTATGAAATATCTAGGAATTAACATGGAACACAATAATCACTCTTCTTTTCAAAATAACTTAAGTAAAGTTTGGAATTCAATAATTTCGGATATTACTAGATGGGAGCACTTAAATTTATCACTCTTATCAAAAGCTGCTATAATTAAAATGAACATTTTGCCAAAATTTTTGTACCAATTTAATTCCTCTGATCAGATAATTCCTAAGTCTTTCTTTGAGAAAGTAAATATAGAGTTAGCCAAATTCTTATGGTTTCCCAAATCTGTTAGAATCTCATATTCTAGACTATCAAATTCTAAGGACAAAGGTGGTTTGGGATTGCCAAACTTCTATCTTTACTATCTAATTATTTCATCAAATAAGCTCTTAACTATTTCTAATTTTAAAAATAGTATAGATATTAATTATCCCTTATGGGTTAAGATTTGGTATAATTACATTATATCTAAAATATAAATCCAGAAGCTATTCCTTTTATTTCTCTTGATATGAAAATTAGCAATAAAATTTCTATTTTTCTTAAACAAAAGATTAAAGCTTTTCAAGTTCTACTAAAATTATGTAATATAGATAAGTTGTCTCATCTTTTGCAGCCACTTCATCTAAATCCTAATATAATGATAGATAATTCTCCTTTCAATCTAACAAATTATCCTTCATTAAAAATTTTGAAGGTCTGGGATATCCTGAAATATAATGAATTATCCCTATTAGAGTTGCGTAAAATTCTGAATGTTAATTGGAGTCATTCTACAATATTACGCCAATTAAGAGAAGTAATTGTAGGTAAATATGAACCCATAGAACTTATAGAACATAAATTAAATAATCTAAATACGATAATTAAAACGTTATCTTCATCAGGTAAAATGATATCAAGATCCTATAAATTAATAAAAAATCTAGTGCTGGATCAGAACTGTCTTTTCTCTAATAGCTGGTTAAAATATAATTCTCGAATAACTGAGAATCAAAAACTTTTGGCAATAAGATATACTAGGGAATTTATTCCATTTAAGAAACTATTGTACACACAATTAATGATTAACAATGATGCTTACTACACTCCTTATAAATTAAACAAATTTAATCCTAACAAATCCTCATCATGCTCATGTTGTTCTTATCCCCAAGCGGACCTTTTACATATTCTATGGTATTGTCATTTTTCCTATAGATTATGGACATCTTTGAAAGTAAGACTACAGAGAATGGGATATCATAAATCTACACTGTCATGGGAAATTGCTATACTTCATATTCCGATAATTTATCTCTCCAAATTCGACACTCAAGTTATTATTTTTATTTGCTCTTTAATAAAACTTTACATAACTCAAAACTGGCTTGATCGTACCAAACTGAAGTGGGATATTTTCCAAAAAATGGCTTACTTATACATTGATGCTCAAAAAAACATGGTTAGGAGTCCAAAAAAAATGGCTTTCAAAAATTTAGTATTAGAGAAGGTTTTAAGTATTATTAATAATTAGTACCTTAAATCTTTCATTTGGTCTGGTATTCTAGTTAATTCTTATACCCAAATTTGGAATATTTTAATTCACAGAAATTGTATTTTTAGTTATCTTTTACTTTATGGTTACCTATTGTATATATTGTACATATTTAGTGATGCTATTTTTATTCTGATCTCTTTTTTAATGTATATATGAGTTGCAAATTTGCTTAAACCAAGTTGTTTTATATATGTCAACTCCTAAATTGTATTTGTTTATAAATCAATAAAAAGTTTATTGAGAAAAAATATATATATATAGTTTCACTTTACAATCCCGAAATACTGAAATATCGAAATTCAGTATTTCGAGACTGTAAAGCCGAACAGTGAAAAACCAGAAACCCCAAAAGTGTGAAATTCAAAATCGTGACTGCCCACATACACACTCCACACACAAACAAGCACACATACCCCTTCCTCCCTACACTAGAAACCAACAAAACACACCCAAGCACAACAAAACAAACACACCTGTGGACACTACATATAAGCAGGGGGGCAAGCCCCCTTCACCTTCACACCCTCGCTACTTATATATGCGAACTCCGAGGTCACACTAAAAACACAAACACACAAAAACTACCACGACACATTCTACACTCCCTTTGCACAAACACACATCACATACATACAAATACCACCACTCTCAACAGTTACACACTCACAATCTTACCTACCTACACTAACCCATATCTCAAAATTCACTTACCTGAATCTCCAGCTACATCCACATACCAAACCATACATCACGAACATAAGGAATCCCACATAATGTACGCAGCTCCACAACCACGGATTTGACATTTCCACATTCGGCATTTCTGCATTTGTGATTCTGCATTTTCGTGCAAGTGCAGTTTTGACATTTCGGTCTCGAACTACTGAATTTCAATATGTCAGTAGTTCGAGAGTCTAAAGTGAAACTCTCTCTCTCTCTCTCTCTCTCTCTCTATATATATATATATATATATATATATATATATATATATATATATAGATACAGTGGATATAAAAAGTTTACACACCCCTGTTAAAATGTCAGTGTTTTGTGATATAAAACGAGACCACAATAAATCATTTCAAAACTTTTCCCACCTTTAATGTTTAATTTTAACACAAAAGAAGATTGCTATTAATTTGGATTTTTCTGCACTGAAGGCTACTGATCCTGATGCTGTTGATAAGTTATGAATTTATACACACACACACACACACACACACACACACACACACACACACACACACACACACACACACACACACACACACACACACACACATTACCAAATGCAAATTTTATCTGAATGGTCTTCTTAGATGTTTATTGATGGCATCGGCATTTTTGTCAGTGCAGTTTACTTTATCAGATACATAGCCTTGTTAACTGTCATCACAAGTGTTACTGTTACAACTGTTTTTCTTTACACTTTTGTATGTTATTTCAGTGAATTGAAAATGTCCTATATTGTCAATGACACAAGGGTGTTAGCCTTCTAGGATGGCGCATAGACACCTCTAGGGGAGTGCTGGCCACAGATAGATATGATTGGCAATTGCATAAATATGACTGTTCTGTAGTAAATGTGTCCATTTATTTATGGAATAGTTTGTTTGAAATTCGTTATAACAGCTGACTGATGTGTTATTCCTTATTTGGTAGAAAATATCATTTACCTGTTGTTTTGGGGACAGGGGAGCAAAGGTCCATTTCTGTGTTGTCACAACCAAAAATGTATTACAGAGGTTTGCTTTGTTTTTGTTAGTGCTTGTTTTTGATCTAACCTTGATTTGTGTCTGACTGTGGTATGTTACAGCCATATAACCATGTTTATATTTGAGTAGCTGAAGTTTTTTTGCTTCTCTTGTGGGTAATATTGAAAAACTAATAATATGTGTTATATCAAATCATGACTATTGTTTATGTGATATTTATGTGTAAAATCCTTCTTTTTTGTTTTATGTCAGCTAGGATTATGGCACCCATGCCTTACAATCCCAGCAATCCTCCATTTAGTGATTCAGAGAATTATGTGATTATACAAGCCTTTTGTCAGTATGGTGAATTTCTGCTTGAGAGAGGACATGGGGATATGTCTAGATGAATTCAAATTTGGAACCAAATAGTGAATGATGCCAATGCTGTCAGTTGGGGGGGGGGGGCACAGCAGGACATATGATCAGATTCATCATAGGGCCACTGACATGATTTCATCAGCCAGGAGGATTGCAGCTGCAGTGGCCTGTGGGCAGCTGGCTACCGGCAAGGGATCTGCTACAAAACCACCACTGACACCAAATGAAGAGTTCCTTTCCACTGTCAGGGATCCAGAGAACTCAGTGGAAAGTGCCCAAATGCACGTAATTGATGTTTGTGCTGCTTTTTCAGGGAGGACAAGTACATCCCAGAAGGAGCTTCCAGGTAAGCTTAAATATATCAATTTTTAAGGATATCTTGTACAGTAAAATATTGAAAGCAATAGTTAAGTTTAATAATTTTGTTTTTTGGGGTAGGACATATTTATAGATTGATACAGTTAACAACACATTTTGGTTTATTACACATGGGCTTCGGGTGGATGTGTCATCTAAGTTTCAGTTAAATGTATTGGTTTTGGACATATAAAGGCCAAAAAAGTTCTCCTGTGTTATTGTTATCGTGATGATGGCATGCTTACATTTTGCAATACTTCTACCTGGGCCATCTTCCCCTAGCAAGTATGGAGTCATCTACACATGGTAAGTCAAACATTTTTATTTCAGTTCTGATGAGCATTTGACAGAACTTAGCATTATCCATATGTGTAAAGTGGGTGTCAGGACTGTGTGTGCATTGTTGTGATAGTGGCACCAGTGTTAGTTGTTAGCATATATTAAACTGTAGTAGTGTAGCTATTAATTTCTTTCCTGTGCATGTTTGCTTATTATCATGTGATCCTGACAGTGGAAGTGTGTGACTTGATGTCAGAGTATCAACAGATTCTGATGATAATAATGACCAAACACAGGCACAGTCACGGGGATGCAGAAGTTGAATTCTGACATTGAGGTTGACATTCAGTCATCCCTTGTAAATCCACGGGACACAACAAGTAGGCCTACGCAAACCCATTCAAGTGAGCCCTCGCATATTGGACAGGTGGAGGGTGAGACACTTGATCAGGGTAGTTTGATTATGCTGCTTCAGTGGCTGTTGACTTGGCCATAGCCAAAGTGTGGGTAAGGTGCCACACTGGAGCATTGTGAGGGATGCTCAGCGGAGGCCTTCTGCCCATCCACCAGCTGATCCTAGTGCGTCTTTTCATGCCACTCAACATACGTTTAGGGCCACAATGGAGGTGCAAGTATGTTCCAATAAGGCCTCCAAGGAAATGTTTAGGGTTGTAGATGTGGCACAGTCTGACATGAGTGACTACGTCCACCATGTTGCTGATTTAATGGATTAGATAAATGACATGTTGGAATGGGTAATGTTTGTGATGGAACATTTGTTGGGAGAGAGATGGCATCCATATAGATGCAAGTTAGCCACATCATCCAATATTAGCTGATGTGGCCATGCCCAATCACTCTCCTGTAGTGGCACTACTTCCACTGCTCCATCAGTGGTTGAGGTATCCACACTCAGATATATCAGTCCATGGGTTGTGGTCCTGGGCATACTCGTGAGGAAAGCTCATCCAGCAGACATAAGTCATGTTCAAGTAGCAGCAGTGAATCTGAGTGTTGACATGATCAGCCCCTAACATTGATTCCATATAGCCTAGCTTCTGTGCCTGTATTCCAGTAGGTTTGGAATTCACAGGGAAAACCAGCAAGGAGTCTATACGATTGTTTTATAGCTGAAGAAGTCAACGTTTTGTTTGTCAAAAGCATGTAATAAGGTATTGGTGAACATTACGACAGTGCTTCAGCAGCTTGTTTTCTTCCATTTAGTGGCTTATATTTCATTTGTTTTATAGCTTGTTGTATAGCTCATCCATCTTGGATTGGTTCATTAACATACAATTCAGCTACTTATGCTGCATTTAGCATGTTACAATGTTTACTATGTTTGCACAACTGTACATGGTGTGTAGAGCCACTTACTGAATACACAATGATGCAAGCACATTGTTTTACCAGACTGTGTAGGCTTTATTGTATCTGAACCACTGTTTTTCAAAGAAAATGTAAGTGATAGTGGACACTTATCATACTCCCTTTTGGTGCAGAAGACTGTAGGTTTTATTTCTACACAAAGAAGATGGATTGCTGACAATACAATGCAGCATAAGGGTGCTGCACTCCAGGGTGTGTTGTCCTCCAGATGAGACATTAAAGTGAGGTCCCTTCTGTCTGAGTTGGTTGCACCTCAGGTAGCTCAAAAAGATCCTGTTGAAAAAAGTAAAGGGAGATCACTGATGCTCTGGCCAAATTTCTCCTAGTGGTATAAAACTACCTTAGGTCTCCTCAGAAAAGAGGCTACTAGCTTAGTGGGATTAATCTGATCAGCAAGGGATAAATAGATGCTTTAATCATGACTGAGTACTAATGGGCATTGATGAACTACATCAAAGCTGAAGAGGCTGACTATTGCACAGTTTGAAGTATTTAATTTGCCTCACTGTTGTGTGATCTTTGAGTTAGAATAATAAGTTCTGATGGTGTGATGACTGAGACCACATGAAGGTGGATAGGGTGCACAGCTGTCCCTCCATATGTACAGGTATCTTTTTTGTTTTATTTTTGTTAGTAGGATCAAGAGCATTATGATCAGAAATGTAAACAAATTGTTTACATTTGTGATTATCATTTGTCAATTTCTCTTTGATCTCATGGAGAGATTTTTGAGGTGATCTGTGCTGTTGGTGGTGGGGGCATGATGGGGGCTACTTTAAGCCCTATATGAGGAGGCCATCTGTCATTTTCACCAAAGTGGCTAGAGCATCAGGATTGCAACAATACAATTTTCCTGACAAGCCTCATGTTTGCAGTGACCTAGCTTTTGTACATACCAAGTTTGCTTTCAAAAGGAAAGCAGCAGCTTAATACCAATTTTAAACTACTTTGATTTGTATAATAATGCCTTTTTAAACAAAAGGGCTGTGATGTAGGGTCTGAAGTCTTTTCAAGTTGTTAATTGTGTTTAAATCTGGACCTGGCATTTACGTTTTTGTTTCTGTTCATCAGTTGGGAAGCAGCCAACGTGTTCTGACCTGAAGATAGCTATAAATAAGTGAAAAATAATAGTAATAATAAATGAGAAGAGATGGTTTTGTAGAAGTACTACTGTCTGAATGTGTAATTATGCTAGTGTAATTCATGGGTTCTCAGCCCATTAAGGACTGTAGTAACTCACTGGAAGTATATGATATAAGAGCTTTGATATTGGAGGAATTGCTACATGTGAATAAGGTTTTTCTGCCACTCATTGGACACTATTTTACCTGATTTCTTTTAAGTTTATTCTGTTTTTAGTTCAAGCTGTCATTTCTTGGATGTGCCCCTCATAGTGTTGAAAATGGTCTATAAACAGAGTCTTGTAAAACACTTTCTAAGAATTTTATCTATGAAGGTAGGTCATAGCGTGATAAAAAGGTACTTATGTATTATCGCAACCAGATATTCGTGGTTGCAGTAATATGCTTGTTGGCCTGCAAAGGCAGTTTTGGAGTCAGTGTAAACTGTTATCTGAAGTTTTTAGTGTGTGCAAGGTCATATCTCGTAATTTTTTTTTTTGAGGGTAAACAAGGTTTAAAATGTGCGTCCTGTTTTGCATACTTTTCAATTGGTTTAACTGCGGCTGTTCTGCAGAAAAAATTGAGGAGACATGGAAATGTTTACTTGCACTGTTTTTGTAGGGGTGTAAGAAATTGCAAAGACATGGGAATGTTTACTTATACTTTTATTTTTAATGGTGAAAGATAGATCGGAATTATTTGTAGTATATTTCTACTGGAGAAAGAATTAAAATGCGGAGACCTGGAAATGTTTGCTTGTAGTGTTACCGTACTCTTGAAAGAAAGGGCTTCATTATTTGGAAAGACTTTTCAAAAGCAAGACAGCTACAACTGCAACTTTTTTAGGTAACGTAATTTAATTAATGAAACTTGAAAAAAACTGTACAATAACTTAAACTGCATGAACATACTTGAAAAGGTAATGGTATAATGGAGGCTGAAAGTTTTTTTTATGAAATAATGATGACAGGTTGCACTCTGTCATGAACTGTGAACTATACAGTACTGGTTTTTATATTAGATTTGGATTTGGCTATTCTCGTACATAGGAGGTAGTGTTGTAGTAATTACTGGATGAATTACAACAGCAGAGAGATGGATTCCTCAGTTGTTGGTTTACTGGTTGTGTGTGGTGGAAAATTGTTTGCAATTGCTGTCAGCATTGCATCAAAGCAGTCTTTCTTCAGTGCAAACTGTGTTTCTTGCCAGATAAATTCAATTAGGTAGGAGTCCAAATGGTGTCTTGCAGTCCCTTGCTGTTTTTTGTTTCTCCACTTTACAGTTCCCCACATTCTCTCTATGTGCTGAGTGTGCAATCCTGTGTTTGGGCCTACAAAGTTGTATTTATAGTTTACTTTCTTGTGAGTGAACCCAGCTTCTTGTAGTTGTGTTTGATATGGCTGTCATGAATCGGAATAAATAGTACTCTCTTTTATGTATTTTTTTTTCATTAAATAATGTTTCTGCTATTCTGTTGGCAACTCTCACAAGAAATGTCTCTCTTGTTTCCCTACATATCCCTCCAAGTACCCACTGTTTCTTCTGGTGTTTTGTTACAGGATTTTTGAATTGCAGTGTTTTGTTCAGACAAGTCAGTGAGTGAGGGAATGAAGATTAACATCAAAGACTCTCATACTAGCCACAGCATTAACAGTTATGAATGCAGCACAAATCAACTCAGCCAAAGTCAAATGTGTTAATCACAGTGGTCAGATTTCTTACTTTTCAACACTGAACTACAGTTGTTACTTTGAAAAGAAGAATTAACTCAGCTACATTTTCAAATCTGACATTCAAACATTCCTTAAAATGCAGTATCAGAGATGGCCACTATTAAAATCAAAGTTAGTAAAGTAATGAAAAATATGGATTGATGCTGACAGTCAAAGGTAAGCAGTCATAGCATTGTTGTAAGTTGATAAAAGAGCGAGAGAGAGAGAGAGCTATAGTAAGCAATCCTCTCATCATAGGTATTTCTCGCATTCTCTTTAAAATGACATCAGAAAGGGGACGATATTGACTCTAAAATAAAATAATGCTAGCCGTAACAGCACCTTTGTAGGCCATTTGGAGTATAAAGAATTTAAAAATAATGATAACCATTTACTTTAATACTGAGATATTAGTAATGCAGAAAAGTTCATGATATGCTGAAAAATAGTTTTTTTGTTCTGTTTTTGGTGAAGTTCTTGTTTAGTGGTGTAGCCAACTGCTGTAACAGCAATGCCAGTAAATTTCTGATTATTGGGGAAGACAGCTTCATGGCAAGCAGCAGAGGAGTATTTGAAATGTTTTCTTGAGGCATTATCTGAAGGAGTAAGGATTAAGTTATCTGGCTTTTTCACTGAGAATAATCTTCAGACAGCTCATGACCAGGCATCAGGAGAGTGTCCCAGTTCTACTGATTAAGCTCAGTTTTTTTCTCAAGTCTTGGTGATCAATCATAACAGCCATGTTGATGACAAAACCGGCTCAATTTCTATCACCTTAACCTCCTGATTGACCATATCTCACATACCAGTTGAATTAATAAACAAAATTTTTAAAGGAGATTACACAGATATTTTTGATCCTATGGGCAGTGAATGGGTACAATAAATCCAGGTTTCACATGTTACAGGGAGTAAGGACCTTATGACAGTACTAGCAGTCCTGGGGAAAAAGCAACTTGGCAAAGCCCAGACTAAAAATTGAGATAACTGTGTTTCTGGTTTAATGTATTTCATGACCATTATAGTAGAGAAGAGCCTAGTCAGGTGCTTCAATTTAGACTGTATTTTAGTTCCGTCAAGGAGGCACAGCATTTTAGACTGTATCTGTCTTGGTTGTGGTATGACCAAAAGTTTAGAAAATTATAGGTAGTTGGCCCTTTTGTCAGGAGGGATGAGAAACATATAGACACATCATTGGAAGTTATGGTAGAGAAACCCAGACCCTTAGAGGCAGACAGTTTGGAAGAGACCTGCAATAGATTTAAATCTTATTGGGCTTATAACAAAGGGTCATACATCTAGCCCTCATGCAGCTTCATGTATATGCGTTCTCATTGCAGTAAAGGGTACATGGTCTTGAGGTGTTGGATTATAGAAGGTAACACTATGGACAGAAGGCTGACTGTATCAGAGGTTGGATACCTGGGTGTTAAGCCAAGCATTACCACTGTTCATGTTTCTTCATTCTTAGGATTTTGGGGACCCTCCTTTTGAGCCATCCTCTGGAGATAGATGGATGACATTTCCAGTGAAATCCAAGACGTTTGCTATTTTTTTCAGATTACCTCAACATCTCAGCTAGGCAAGAGCTCATTATTGGGTATTCTGTTTGATTTCCTTTGAAAGCTAACTCAGTTCCACACTTTCGGCATTTTATCAACCTTTATTCTGTGTCTGGTAAATTGGATACTCTGAAGGAATTAACTGTCATGGAAGTTTCAGTGGGTATGGTTTTAAGCCTGTTTTACTTTTCTCCTTTCATTCATTCTCATATGTCTCCACCAGGATTATTTCCAAGGAACACATTGTAGTAGTATAGAATCATTCAATGTTTGTCAGAGAATATACCAGGGCTGTATAGAGACATTCATTATTTGTTGTTTCCTGCAGGCACTTCAGTGAAAGGACAGTGTCACTTGTCCGGTCAGGATAAAGCAGACCAACAGTTGTGGGTTCAGTTCAAGCAGCTTTATCCTATGCAAACACATCAGGATTGAGGTTTAGTAAGTTAAACTTAAATAAACTTATAAACAGACTGAATACTGCACTCATACATGTTAAGACTATGGCTGTTTGCTCTAAATGGCACTGTTGCCTGCACATGCTCTCTATTTTTATGCACAAGCCCTCACTTTGAAATACTTCTTAAAGTTGCAACACATGCTGTCTTCTACATCCTCCCTCTCTGAGAAATAAGTCATGCACAGTAATAATGACAACAATCATTGACATAATTGTACAGAAATAATCCTTTGACATGCAATTATACAGAACTAATTACAAATGAAACAATCATGTCCAGGTTGCTGTGTATTTTACACTAGGTCTGGAAATACGACTTGATCATGTGACATAAAAACTAGGAATGTGTTTAGCAACAGGGACTGTCTTTAATGAATGTTGAGCTTCAGGGACATCTGGGACATCATTAGGAACAGGAATAGGTACTGAGAACTGAGACATGTCCTTTAATAGGAACATCATCTGGATTGCTCTGCGATCTAGAGTCTGTATCACGGGTGTGGTGCTGTGATATCATTTCAGACATTGGAAGAAGATGCCTGCAATTTATTTTGTATTCCATACCCTCAGATTCCACTAAGTAAGATCTCTCACTTGGCCAATTCGGTCAAAACCTTTCACCATTTGCATCCTCACTATTTCTCCTTCTTTTAATGGACAAAGAAATCTCAGTTTATCATAGCTGGACGTCTGAAATGAATGCTTTTTGAATAGTTGGGCTTTGATTGCTCTGGTGTTTTTAGCATTAGGCACCAACAAACTGGAACTGAGTATATTTCTGAGATTAACTAAATTCAAGAAAACATTGGTATTGTCATGCTTTGACCTCTGTAATAATTGCTTTGTACTTTGTCCTGCATGTTCAGCTAGACCATTTGACTGTGGGTAGTCAGGATTACAGGTAACATGGATAAAGTCCTACTCTTTTGCAAATGTCTGAAATAACTGACTGGTAAACTGGGCACCATTGTCAGAAATAACTTTGTGTCAACTACCATAGACTGAGAAATGACATTTTAGCTTAGTGATGACAGTACTGGACATTAAGTTGGGTAGCAGATTGATCTGGAACCAGTTTGAATAAGAGTCAACCAACATTAAGTAATGTTGACTATTTCACTCAAAAACATCAATAGCTACTGTTGACCAAGGTAGTTCAGGAATCTGGCTTAGCTAAAGTGGTTCTTTTTGCAAATGCAGTTTAGTACTATTTTATACGGAACAAGATGAAAGTACTTTATTGATATCTTTTTGACAGTGAAGGCCAAAATACTAGTCCTTTCACCCTTCTTTTGGTATTTTTGGAACCTGGGTCACAACGATGCAAAATATGGATGTATTCATGTTGTAAAGAAGTAGGAACGGCAACTTTAGGACCTTTGGAAATGATACAGTCTTCCATCAATATCTCATCTCTGTAAGGAAAATAAGGCTGCACTTCTGTTGGTACACAAAATTGCTTTGATGGCCATCCAACACTGATGAAGTGGTTGAGCTTTTGTAAAATTGGATCAGTCTTTGTGTGATCTCTTAGTTCATCAAGTCTTGTGGTAGAAAAATTATGCACTTCCATGTCATCCAAGTCAAAATTCTCTGTATTAAGCTTTTCTGTAGTATTTCTGGGTGATCTGGATAAGGTATCATCCAGATAAAGAAGTTTGCCTTTCATACAGACCATTTTGATGTTGTACTTTTGTAATCTGAGCATCATTCTTTGTAGTCTTGCTGGAGCTGGTTGCATAGGTTTCTTTAAAATAGTGACTAGAGGTTGATGATCAGTCTCAGTCTGGATAGCTTAGCCATAAATATATTCCTGGAACTTTGAACATGCAAACACAATTGCCAAAAGTTCCTCCTTAATTTGATAATACTACATCTCAGTTTGGGTAAGAGTTCTAAATGCATAAGCTACTGGTCTGCCCTCTTGAATAATAACTGCACCAAGACTGAACTTTGAAGCATCACAGGAAAGAATTACTGGTTTGTGGCTATCATAGTATCATAACATAGGTGGACTGGCAGCAATCTTCTGTTTCAGGTCATCAAATGCTCTCTGGTGTTGTTACAGCCATGACCAGGTAACAAATTTACGTCAGCTCTCTTAAGGGCACTGATAACTCACTGAAACCTGGTATAAACTTGCTCAAATAGTTAACCATATCATGAAAAATCTGTAAAGCTTGGATATTGTCTGGAGCTAGCATCTCAAGAATAGTTGTTTGTTTGGAAGGATCTGGGCGTAAGCCTGAACTGGTAAATAAATGACCTGCATAAGTACCTTCTGGTAGCCTGAATTTACATTTCAGTGGATTGAGCTTTAGATTTATTTCACATGCTCTTTCCTGAACTTTCCTAAGGTTTCTTTCATGCTTTGCTTCAACATTGTATCCAACTACTGAATCATCTACTATGAAAGCACATGGATAGTCTGAAAAAATTGCTCCATTGCACGCTGAAAGACTTCACTGGCAGAATTTATTCCAAAAGGCATTCTGAGAAATCTGTATCTATCAAATGGTGTGCTGAATGTTGTCAGTAGTGAAGATTTGGGATCAAGCATTACTTGCCAAAATTAACTCTTTGCATCTAAGACAGAAAAAACACTAGCATTTAGCATGAGGGTAACAACTTCCTCAACTGTACGCATAGGATGGTGGAGTCTCTTTAATGCTTTGTTTAAGTCTCTCGGGTCAATACATATTCTGATTTAATCTAAGCTTTTCTTATGAGCAACTACCATGGAAGACACCCATTCAATTGGTTCTGTAACTGGACAAATCACACCTTGCTGCACCATTTTATCTAACTGGGCTTTGACTCTGTCTTGCATAGTTATTGGAAATCTTCTTACTGGTTTGACCACTGGACTGACATCTGGGTCTAATTTCATGGAGTACACAATTGGAAGCTTACCTAGCTTGTCTTCGAAAACATCAGCATATTCTGAGAAAATAGCGTTGGTGAAACAGGAACCAGGACTTGTGCTTACATGATGAACTTTTTGGTAAAATAAACCAGTTTTATTTTTAAACTGTCTCTGAGACCTAATAATGACTGCACCAGTCTTTTGACTACATAAAATTGCAAGCTGTAGCTGTAGCATGAAAGCATTACTCAGCCTTTGGTTTGAGTCTCTTCACCTTCATAAGCAACAAGCTTTGCACAATTGCCCAAATTAAGTTGTTCACCAGCTCTTACTCTAGTAAATGTTTCTGCTGACATAACATTGCACTTTGCACCAGTACCCACTTTGAGCTCTGTGGGATTATCATTAATCAGGACAGTACAAAAAACTTTGTTTTTTGCCAACAAATCTATTGCATTAACCTTTTCACCAACCACTGATACACTATCAATATAGAAAGTAGAGTTGCAGCTTTCTATATGATCAACTTGCTTTTTTGAGTTACCTTTCTTAATAAATGAATGAGACTTGCTTGATTCACAAAGCTTTTTAAAGTGGTTCTGTTGTTGACCAAATGCATAGCATTTTTCTCTTTTGGACTCATAATTGGCACCACAATTATGACAGTTCACAATGACACTCAACTTGGGTTTTCTGACTCACCCATGTGCTGCACTGAGCATATCCATTTTACTGAGCTAGTCTTAAAACTTGCTGGAAAGGTACGGGCTCTCCATGGAAATCTCACAGGGGCTGTAGCTGCCATGTGCTTAGGCCTGTTTCTGTTAGCCACATGCTGCTTGCTGTCGACATTCACTCTAGAGGCTGCTGAAAACATGCTCTTTTCACTTGCAAACATATTTTTGTGCCTTCTGTAAGCTTGTGTATTTGACAAATCTGTATGGATTTGCTCAACTTTAAATCACTGTCTCAAAGCAAAATATTTCTCACTGCAGCATTATTAACACCACACACAAGCCTGTCTTTTATCAACTCTTCTTTCAAATCACCAAATCTGCATGCTTTAGCTTTGTTTCTCAAATTAGTAATGTAAGCTGCAAAAGTTTCTCCAGGCTTTTGGTCTCTTGTATAAAATAAGTGCCTCTCCAATGTAACATTTGTCTGGGGATTACACATTTCTCTAAATTTACATTTCAAACACTCATGGTCCTCCCTTGATTCAGCTTGTACAACAATATGGCAATTTCCCCCTTCTCCTGCATATACTGCTGTTGTGTACACAAATAAATGCTCTCTTTCAATAACTTCTGATCCTACTAGATTAAGCAGAGTAAATGCCCTTGTATGTACATCATTGTCTAAAAAAGCTGCTTGCATGAAAATATCATATTCCTGCTCAAATACTCTCCAATTATCTGCAATATTAAGATCAAACGCAAGTGGACTGGGTCTGCAAAATGCCTTTGCCATGCCAGCACACAGTAATAAAGACCCTTGAAATTATGTATGAACATACACACATATACGTCAGAAATGTATGCCTGAAAATTGTAACTATGCTGAACATCACAATAGACTCTTAAAAATAAGTGCATTTCATAAAATAAGTTTCCATAGCACAAGAATACTTTGAAATCACTTTACTTTCTGAAACCGCCATTATCAGTGTAAAATCCTTCAAAATGACTGAATAGTAGCTTATATCAAAAAACGTAGTTTTTTACTGAAAAAAATGCAGTCGCTTTGATTTTCCACACTCATTATGTCCTTTGATTGTGCTCATTGTGTTCATTTGACTTTTATCATGCTCATTATACTTTTCTTGTGCTTGTTTTACTTTTCACATGCTCATTATGCAAATCAGAAGTAGTTCTGAATGCTCTCATAAGTATTTTAAATAAGTTTATCAAATATCATGGTTTCAAACATTTATTTTAATCAATAATGCTTTTTGTGATTGATTAATAATAAATCTTGTGCTTTGTATTTGATTAATAATGTGTTTTGTGCTTTGCGAATGCTTTATCTAATTTTCTTTACAAAATAAATCATTTATGCAAGTTTTTTATTACCTGAAATTTATTTCTGACCTTTTTCAATCATTTGAGCAGGTCGGGACAAGACTTCTAACACTGTGCCATTCAGATACGCCAGTTTTGGCACCATGTTGTTCAGGTACACCATATATTTCAGACAACCCGCATCTGGCACCATGTCGCTCATCCGGTCAGGATAAAACAGACAAACAGTTGTGGGTTCAGTTATAGCAGCTTTATTATATAAAAACCCATCAGGATTGAGGCTTAATAACTTAAACTTATATAAACTTATAAACAGACTGACTACTGCACTCATACATGTTAACACTCTGGTTGTTTACTCAAAATGGCACTACTGCCTGCACATGCTATCTATTTATATGCATGTGCCCTCACTTTAAATGCTTCTTAAAGTTACAACACACACTCTGTTCTACAGACAGCATTAGCAAATTTGATTCCCAAGTGAAATACTCTAGATAGGAAGATGCCACTGACTGATTGACACCATTTGCAAATTCCCCGATCCATGACTTGCAAATGCTGACAAAAATCCTTTCACCAACTTCTCGTTTAGTAAGAAAATTAGCCTTATTAGGTATGAGCACTGTTAGGCGGTTTTACTTTGTCACAGATATGCCAGTGGGGAGCTCAGTCGATTGTTCCATTTTTGAGAATTTTAGTTTATTCCTTCATTTGGCTTGGCAGCAGTGAGCACCATGGCAATTCATGGTCCACTACCTGGATGATGTTTTTTTTTTGGTAATGGAGCCAAAGGTACCAGCAAATCTTTAGCAGTTTTTCACAATTTTATCAAGAGCTAGCGAGCCCCTTATCAAAAGCAAAGGAGGAAAAGCCAGCAAAATCCCAGGGTTATTTGGGCTTGGAGATTGATATGACCATGCCCATTTTCAGGCTTCCAGTTTCCAAAGTGAATAACTTAAGAGACCATAAAGACAACTTCCTAAGACTGAAGAAAGTTCATAGGTTCATATGTATATACTAGGCTAAAAACGTTAGGCCCCGTATAAGCCTAGCAGTAAATTGAGTGTGACTCTCAATTTTTATTTATATAGGTGATGATATATTGACTGTGCCTGTTCATCAGGGATATAGGAGACAGACCAGGGGTGAATTTCCAATTACCCATCCATTGGTTGAA
This sequence comes from Protopterus annectens, assembly GCF_019279795.1. Taxonomy (NCBI): domain Eukaryota; kingdom Metazoa; phylum Chordata; order Ceratodontiformes; family Protopteridae; genus Protopterus; species Protopterus annectens. The sequence goes on from NC_056736.1 coordinate 128,372,178, forward strand.
GGTATGCTTAAAATGGATAGGGAGGACCTGGATGGGGAGCCCATTAGAGAGAATGGGAATTCTCTGAGAAACATATTTGTATTTCCAACATGTCCTACTTATGTCACAAGCAATATTTAGGTCTTTTAATCTAGTATTTCTGATGTTGTTTGTTTTGTGGATGTGCAAACGGTTCATTAAAAGAGGGTACAGGAATGCCCTACATGCCAGGCAAAGATCACCTCTCAGAAGTCTTTATGACATTGAGTAAAGAGACAGTTATTTGAAGCAGTCAATGCAGGACATTGTGCTTACTCTCTGTATTCCTTTCGTAAGGAACCTTTGTGGACATTCCACTTGGTGCATGTGTCTTGTCAGGTATATATCGAAGGAGGCATTTTATTTTATTATGGTCTGATGAGGGGGTGGCACTGTGATATAATGACCTTGCTGGACCTAGATGCCATTCCCTCATTTATAAGCTGAGCAGTATAGAAGGAATATTTTACTACCCTGGACACATGCTTGTCGAAGGCTAGGTTACTATCTTCATGAGTTCCCAAATCCCTGACTAGTGTATCAACTTTTAAGAGTGTTTTGTTGATGACATAGTTACCTGGTGTGGTATTCTTCTCAAAAGGTACTATAATGTATTCCTTGATACTGAGTTTTCAGCCATGGCTTTGGCGCCAATGTTTGTCTGTATTAGACCTTCCTGAAGGGTGTTCTCATATTGGGGGGGGGGATTCAACAACTGCTCCAAGTTTACAATCATATGTGAACTTGGTGAACCAAAGGACTTTGACATTTGAGATGTAGATGCCAAATAGTAGAGGCCTGGCACAGAGACCTAGAGAACTGCACTGTTGACTGGCTTATGTTTGGTAGTGACCTCACTGATTCCATCCTCCTGGGTCCTATAAGTGAGGCACCTAGCTATCCAGTGTGTTATAAAGGGGTTTATACCTAGTTCCATGAGTTTCTTGATAATGCCAAAGTAGGGTATTGCATCAAATGATTCAGCCAGATCTATGTATGCAGTTTCTTCATTTTTACCCTCATCCATTGAATTAGGGACCTTTCCAAAGATGTCCACCAGATCCAGTAGGCATGACCTTCCTTTGACAAAGCCAAATTGGGATGGATCCAATGTCTGGAGGTCTCCCATGTCCTGGATAATTTCCATAGGATCATAGGAAGTTACAAGGCTATTGGCCCTGAGGCCTTTTACAAGCCTAGCAAAGAATTTAGCCCATGTTCCAACAAGTCAGCACCATATGCCACTGTTCAGCAGGGACACTGGTGGAATCCCAGTGGTATATTTTCTGTTCCTCACCCAGTTATCCAGGTTGCACTTAAAAAGGGTTAATGAGGTACTCTACTTTACATGAAGAGGGAGTCTATTCCATAAAAGGGGGAGTCTCTGGGACACAAATCTGTCCCACAAACAAGTGCTATTGATGTCACAAACCAAGTTGAGGTTGTGCTTGTGGGTTATTTGAGTGGAGCTTGACTTGAGGATATGCAGCAGTCCCATCAGGGCAGGGTCTCAGATTCCTTTGTGTGGCAGACAGAAGTTATCTCTGAGGAGTCTGTAGCAGACTGAGTAGAGGGACAGTACTTTTAGCCTATCTGTGTAGGGTAGATGTTTGAGGCCCTGTATTCTCTGGGTGAGGAACCTCTGTGGTCCCTCCAGCTGCTGCATGTGCATTGTGAGGTACATGCCAAAAGGGCATTGTACTCAATAATGGGTCTTATAAGGGAAGAATACAGGGATGTTATGACCACCTTGTCCCTGGATAAGATACCCTTACCTTGTCCCTGGATAAGATACCCTTACTAATGAGGTTGGCCATGTAGAAATCTTTCTGTACAATGGAGGCAATATGGTGGTCAAACATCAGCTTGCTATCAACCTGGGTGCCCGAGTTCCTCACAACTGAATGCATGCTTAGGACATTATTATCAATGTGATAATTTGTGGGGATGTCACTCTCCCCAAATGGGATGATGATGCATTTTTTGACATTCAGTTTGAGGCCATGTTTCTGGCACCAGTCATTTGTTTGGGTGAGACCCTCTTAGAAGATATCCAAATCACTAGGGGAATTGATCACAGCACCCAGCTTGCAGTCATCTGCAAAACCGGTCAACCATAGCTTACTAGATTTGGCCTGCACCTCTGAGAAGTATATACCAAACAGCAGAGGCTCCAAGACTGATCCTTGAGGTACACTTCCTGTTACGGGTCTACTACTTGAGGTGGCTTCCCATATTTTGACTCAGTGGGATCTGTCAGTAAGCCAGTTTGCTACCCATCTGGTAACATGTGGATTGATGCCTAGTTGAGAAAGTTTATATATTTTACCTGAGTGGAGAATAGTATTGAAGCTTTTGCCAGGTCAAGGTAGGTGGTGTGCATCATCTTCCCCTCATCTGTGGCATTGGTGATTGTCTCATAGAAGTCGAACAAATTTAACAGGCATGAACTCCCCTTGACAAAACCAAACTGTGTGGGATCAAGTGTCTGGATTTTGCCAATGTCCTTGTTAATGAGGTCCATGATAATGCACTCCATGGCCTTGCGGATCAGGCTAGTTAGACTGATTTGTCTATAATTTCCTGGACCAGTGGATGCTCCACCTTTGTGGAAAAGGATGACAGTGGCTGTCCCCCACTCGACTGGGACAAATTCGGTACTCAGGCTTTGGTTGAATATGCTGCCTAATGGTGCTGCATGTTCCTGCCTGAGTTCATGTAGGAAGTAGCCTGGAATGTTAGCAGTCCCATGGAGGCTGTATTTTTTGCCTTTGAGAGGGCAGTGATGACTTGCTCCCTAGAGATAAGGGGAGGGGGCAGGTACTGGGGATGTCCTGTTTTACTGATGAGGAGGACAGAGGAGTGAAGTTTTCACTGAACCAGTCTGCCAGCAGGTTGGCTATATCTACAGAGTTTGTGTATATAGTGTCCTTGAACAGCAGTTCTGAGTAGATCTGGGTGCTTCTCTTGAGATTGTGGACATATGTGAAGAAGGCCTTATGATTGTCTTTAGTAGATGTTGCCAGTTTGGACTCAAATTATTCTTTGGAGGATTTCAATAGTGCTCTTACTTGATTGTTCAGGCTAAAGGAGAGATTGCTTGCAGTTAGGCACCAGTTGCTTCTTGGTTCTGGACAGTATTTTTTTTCCTTTTATTATAGAGTTTATTTATTGTAGATGTCCAACAGACAGGTTTACTCCTCCTTGAGGAGGATAATTTCATGCTAGCTGGTATTTTTGATTGCAGGCCGCTATATAAATGCTCATATATTACTTTGGTGTAGGTTTGGTCATATGTGCCAGTACTATGGATGACAAGGGGACTGAAGCTCCCTCAGGAGGTTGTAATCAACTTTGTAAAAGTTTTTTTTTTTTGTTTGACCCTAGTTTGGGGGGGGGGGTGCAAGCATGATGGTGACTTTAAAAGTGACTGCTTTGTGGTCATATCTTACCAGGGATGATAACACTGTAGGGATACTGCAGTGGTTACTCATACTGGTTAATACCAAGTGCAAGATATTTTCACCTCTTGTGGGGCTGTCAGCCAACTGATCCAAGGCATTTGCATTGACAAAATTCAAAGAATCTCTGGGCATTTGTGTTTTAGCATAAGTATCTCTTCCAATATATGTTTGAATAGTTAAAGTCACCCAGGATCAGGGTAAAGGGTTGAATCTTGATAGAGATGAAGAGGTCCAGATAGATGGAGTGGGCATCTTGAGTCAAAGTTGGAGGCCTATAACTAATTATGATACAAATAGGGGTTTTGTCAATTGTTAACTGCACCTGGAGTGTTTCCTTTGCATCATACATACTGTTTGACCAGCCTAGAGGTATGTATGTATTTTATGATGATGTCTTTTATCATGTCTTCCATTATAATTCTTTCCATGACTTTGTAAATAAGACTAGTCAGACTAATGGGTCTGTAGTTTCCAGGATCTGTTAAAGATCTACCATTATGAAGGGGTATGACTGTTGTGGTCATCCATTCACATGGCACAAAGCCTGTTTTAAGTTAAATAATGACACCAGAGATCCTGATAAGTCATATTTTAGACTATTCAGAGGGATTCTGGGATGTTATTAGGGCCCATTGAAGCCATGTTGTTGGCTTTAGTGAGCGCAGCCAGTTCATGTTCCCTAATTTTAGCTAGAGGGATTATGTTTGGGGGTATTTTTGAGGGGATGGTTGGGGGTGAGAGGGGGATAAAGTTGGAACTGAATTTGTCTGATAATGGGTTTGCTATATCATCAGGCTCAGTGAATGTGGTACCATTAACCACCTGTTCAGTACTTTGCTGTATGCTACTCTTGAGGTTTCTGACACAGCTGTAGAAGTCCTTGTAGTTATCTTTCACCTGGGAGGCTATATTAACAATATAGATGACTTTCCTTAACCTAATTAGCCCTCTTAATTGTCTATTTTATGAGAGTTTCTACCTTTATGGGAATTAACATTCCTGATTTCTCTCATTTTTCCTATTGTTGTATATCCTGTTTAATTTGGGATATAACCTGGGTTGTTTGTTTCTAGGGTTACTCCAGGCCTTATTTCTTGTAGGAACAGCAGACTCTATGCAGCCATTGGAATAGTTGTACAGAATTTCTAAAAGCAATTCAGCATAAGCTGCTGTGTTCTCTGGATTTGGAGACCACTGAAGTTTGATAATCCATGACTTAATTATAGGTAATTTGCCTTGGAATAATTCCTAACTGTTACTGGTTTTAATGGGATTACAGAGTTAATTCTGATTTTGAAGGAGGCAGATTTATGGTCAGACTTTACTTGGGAAGATGAGACATTGAGAGGGGTACAGCATTCTCCCATATCCGTAAGCATGTGGTTCAGTACATTGGAGCCTCTAGTGCATGGATTCACTATTTTCTTAAGGGTGTTTTATTTACAAAGTCCAGAAATCTCTGTGCCTGGGCACTTTAGGCTGTGTAGGATTCCCAGTATATAGAGTGCTAATTAAAATCTCCCATGATTAGGGTGTTAGGTTGGATGATATGTGTTTCCAATAGGTCCAAGTATGTATTGTGAACTTCTTGGGACATGGAGGGTGACCTATAGTTGGCTAGGATAAAGTAAGGGATCATGTCTATGGTGATCTGCATGTTGATTAATTCCAGTGTATCATCCTGTTTGAACACCCTAGATGTATACTTGTTATTGATGTATATTGAAACACTAGTCCTCTTTCCCCTTTTCTGTGCAGCTATTGGTCTATAGGTGTGGAAGGCACTGAAACTTTGCACTGTCAGGGTACTCTTAGTTTTTTTAAACAATGCCTCAGTAACTGCACAAATGCATATATTCTGAGTGTGAGGAGGGCATGGAGGAATTGTTTAGGCTCCTGGCATTGAGCAGTAATAGTGTTTCTTTGCATATAGTCCAGGAAGGTGGACTATGATGGATTCATACTTATACCTGTGACATAATGACTTGAGTGCATGCGTGATGTGGCACAATGTTTTTTGCTTTAGTTTTTTTATGGTTGATGATGAAATGAAACAGCAATTTACTGTGCCTCTGGAAAAGAACGACTGACATTGTTCATCATGATTACTTGCATGCCAAACATGACTGAAACTATCAAATCCAAAGAATAAAGATGGTATGAATTGGAGAGATCAATCAAATAATAAAAAAAGATGTTTATTAAAAAAAAAGTAAACTATACACGAACTGCAGAAAAGTTTCACTATTGAAATATCACACTATCAGTTAAAATGAAGCAAAAACAGTAAAGCAGCACTCTGTTTATTCACCAGTCACAAGACAAAGCTTTCGGTTAACACCCTTCATCAGTATGTTAATACCATATTAATCACAGTATAAATAATCATTTCACTAAGAACACAAATACAAAGTTAGTTTCAATCAATAAACTAACCTTATAGAGCTTATAAACATATTCATATATAAAACATTTCCATCAAACATTAACATTTCTTGCTAAACTTTTTTCATGTTTGTGCAAGACTATCAATTATATTGCTTTTGTTTGGCTACTAAGATAGGCTTTAAACTAACCAGATTGTTTAAACCCGGGTATCTATCTGCTTCTAACATAGTTATCCATTTATATTCAGCTATAGCCAACCTATTAATAATATCCCCACCTCTCATATTTATGTGTAATACCTGCAGCACTTTGAACTTAAATTTATGTGTTGGCCCCTTGTCCTTAAGATGCTTAGTCAATGCATTACATTAAAAATGTTAGTAAGAAATGTTAATGTTTGATGTTTTATATATGATTATGTTTTTAAGCTCTATAAGGTTAGTTAATTGATTGAAACTAACTTTTTATTGGTTGGTTGTGTCATGTGTTCTTAGTGAAATGATTATTTATACTGTGATTAATATGGTATTAACATACTGATGAAGGGTATTACCTGAAGGCTTTATCTTGTGACTGGTGAATAAACAGAGTGCTGCTTTACTGTTTTTGCTTCAATTTTACTGATAGTGTGATATTTCAACTGCGAAACTTTTCTGCAGTTGGTGTATAGTTGGCTTTTCAGCAATATGCTGAGCCTGTTGTGGACACTCGTGAAAAAGGAGATGACACAACCTATACAAACTGGAAAAGGAGATGGCCAAATTACTTATATTGGAAGGAACTCTGTAGTTTGCTGCAACTATCTGGCAACCCCCTCTTACTTACTGAAATGGGAAACGGTAAAGTTAATGTGAGAGCCACTCTTCAACAGTTCATTACCATAGAAACATTATTGATAAAACATGAAAGAAAAGTACAATCTTTTAAGCAGCTGTAATGGCAGCGGCTAAGCTTTAATGCTTATTTGGAGCTGAACGTAGTTACAAGGGGGTTGAGAATATTGAAAATGCCATCTTATGCTAGCACTTATCCTGAGCTGTTGAAGCAATGTCAACAATTACATCTGAAGCTTAGTATGGACTGTATGATTCTTATGAATCAGTTCTTTACTAATATAGAGCAAGAATTAAAAGAGGAAATAATGAAACTAGAAAATGAAATATTAGTACTGAATGACTTTAACAGCATTCCTGTACAATATCAGCAAATGCTGGATAGTTTAAATCTGCTGGATAAGCGGCTAGAAACAACTAAATTTCGCAAATTGGGGAGAGACATGAATGATTCAATCAAGCCCATATTTTCTCCTGGTCGAAAAATGATTTTAAAAATAGTCAGAATAACAGTAAAACTGAATAATCAGCTGAAATATATGAGAAAAGGAAAAATGGATAGGCTTGATTAATCTTCGGCTGATGGACAGTGTCTAACCAATCCAATCAGTTCTTTGAGCTCAGCAACCAATAAGGATGATGATGGGAGTGTCCAAGTGATCAGAGTATTGAGCCAATTAGATGTAGGTGCCGAGATACATAATATTATGACAGGGGAAGGAGCGAATCAAGAAACAGAGGTTATACAGCCCCAAAACATCAGTATGTCAAGGATTCTTGCTCAGGGAAGACGGGATAATGGTGCAGCAACTACAACACCGCAGAATGAGGTTTTTCAAATAAGGCCAGTGACTTTAAATTTTCCGGAGAAGGTAGAGCAGAAAAAACGGACAGAATTGAGAGGGTGTTCGCAGCACCACAATCAGAATACAATTAAGAGGAAGAACGACAGCCCACAAACTTCCAGTAAGCTGATCCGAAGATAAGTATTGCATATAATGGACTAATAGTGAACTTTTCAAACTTTATTTTAACAAATTCACATGTAAAATTGTTTAACAAAGGTTTACAATTTATACCAACTAGAAATGAGTGTCTTGTTAATATACTAACAGATTTACATATTTTCTGTAGAAATGCAAGCTTAAAGTTATTTTTTAAGAATGAAGAAACTGTGGGGAGTTTAGAACACAAAAAGTGTAGTATTTTTATGCCTGTACACTGTCCTATTGTTAATCCCTTTTTGAGTGCATGTGAAGAGGATTTCAGGTTACTGTAAAAGAAACAAAAATAAAATTTTAACAGTAAAAAATATTTTAACCTTAAATATGATGAGTATAAGGCATTATGTGACTTAAAAACAGCTGACAATTTGATAGTTAAACAAGCAGATACAGGTGGAGTAATAGTGTTGTATGATAAAAACATATATATTGCAGCTATGAATGTTTTTGTAATGATAATAGAACTTTTAAAGAAGTTAATTTTACTGACATTAGGAAGATAATATCAAAAGTTAACATGTTTATGTATGACTTACAGCTACAAGGGAATATCTCTATAGAATTATTCAACTATGTAATGGTTACTTGCCCTGTTACCCCTATTATATATGGTATACCTAAGCTACATAAATCCCTTACTGAACCTCCTATGAGACCAATTGTATAAAGTAGGGGTTGGATTACTGAGTCATTGTCTATATATGTGCAGAATGTCTTAAAATAGTATTTACCATTATGTTCTAGTTACATCAAAGATACCAATGATTTTTTGAAGAAACTTTATGAATGATATAAGCATAGAAAGACTAATGACACATACTTATTAGTAACTCTTGACATAAATTCACTATTTACAGTAATACCTAATGAGCATGGTATAGATGCAGTACGTGAATTCCTATGTGCAAAGACAAGAATGAATGGAACTAGCATAGAGACTATATGCAGTATGATAGAAATGGTTCTAATAAACAATGTTTTCTTGTTTAATTGTCACCCATACTTACAAATTTCAGGTGTGGAGATGGGGACTCCCATGGCCAACACCTATGCAAATATTGTTTTGAATCAATGGGAAGAGGAATATATATATATATATATATATATATATATATATATATATATATATATATATATGGTGGAAGGAACCTATATAAACAATATGTTCAATTTTACCAGCATTTTGTGGATGATTGTTTTTTGGTATGGGGTGGAGATGCTGAAAGTCTATTAAAATTTGTTCAATATTTAAATAATAGTACAACATTCCTAGAATTTAAAATGAGTTACTCTGAACAACAGGTAAGTTATATGGATGTATTATTGTATAGAGAAGGGAAACAATTGGAAACAGTGTATAGAAAGGATGTACAAGTTAATAGGCATACTCATGCCATGAGCATGCATTCTAAGTATGTGTTTCGTGGAATAGTGAAAAGCCAATTATTGAGTGTAAGTAGACTAACCACAAACGTGGTAAAATGTAAGGAACAAATGGAAATATTAGCTGAGGAATTTAAGGAAAGGGGATATAATGAGGCTTTGATACAATAATATACAAACAATATTGGGAGAAAGGGACAAATTAGCACCTTGTGTATTTAGTGATATTCCACAAATATATATAGGTAATGAAGAGAGTAAAAATCAGCTAAGATATGTTACTACCCAAAATAATTTAAGTAAAGAAATAGAAAATGTAATACATAAAATCTGGTGTATATTGATATCAGTGCCAGAATTGATACCTATTGTAAGGGAGAAGCCAAGATTTGCACATAGGAATTGTTTGAATTTGAAGAGGGATTTATGTTATAAAGACTTTAGACTGAATAATAAGGAAATGAGAACTAGAAATAAAAAGCGACTATGCCCTGCTATAATTGTAGTTGCAGTAAAGTTATATGTAGTGAATTAGAGTATACGCTTTATTGGAAAGGCTCACCCAGACTCTGCTACACTTTGCTGTGAGGGAAAGTTTGGTTTGCTTTTTATTTGTTGTATTTTGTATTAGTTTATTGCCTTTTGATATTTTGAGTGCTGTGATTTGTTTTCTTTACCTTGCATTTTGCTTGTGTTCTGCTTTTAACTGCATATTAAAACTTCAAAAGACCCCACAGCTTTGTCTCTTGTGAGTCAGGCAAAAATCCCCCCCACCCTGTCACTGTTGTGTTTTTAAATACCACTGTCTTTCTAGTTGCTTGCCTCTTATGTTAATTTGACCATATATCTCATTTCCTCTCTGCTTTCACTGGCTTGTGTGAGTAAGCACTAAATTATCATTTTGTGAAATCACCTCCCTTCAACTATTTAAATTTATTGGCCATTCTACTATATTCCATAGTACTGGAATACAAAAGTGATCACCCCCTTTCAATCTATCTTGCCGTTTTAAAAATAGTGACCCTCCACTAAAGCTTAACTTTTTAGACAGGTAAAACTTAAGTTACCTACTTTCACATCTAACTTCTCTAGTGCACGCTGCAGTGTTTAGGATGAACCATTTTTTTTCAGCTTACCTTTAAGCATCCCTGTGACTAGCACTTGCTCTAATACCTGCTGAAAAACACTAGGAAGCTTTAAACTGATGCAAGTACTCAACTCTCCTTATTAATATGGAGAAATTAATCATAGGCACTAAACTGCCTATAACTGCAAAGTACCTTGCTAAGGTAAGGGAAAACAGCTCCTGTATGTTCCAAAAAAAAGCACCAAACCAGAAATGTCCAAGGGTCAGCTTCCGTTGATTTCTCCTGTCTACCTGGTGAATCTGGGCATACTGGGGCAATGCAGAAATTGCCTCATGTACACAGACAACCCTCTCCTCCTACCACCCAACACTGCAACCTGTGAGAGATGCACTTACATAGCCAAGTTGGAAGCAAAGCTCTCTCCACCAATGATTGTGCTAGACAGTCAAGAGGAGAAGGTTAACACCTACACTACATCTCAAGCAAGACATAGCCCTTCTAAACTCACACCAACACCCACACATAGCAACACTAAATCCACATATGCGGAGGCCCTTAACTGTAACCTGCACAAGCAACAAGGACCTCCGAAGCTGAAATGCAAACAAACACCAATCACAATCAAAGTGTCACATACCTCACAACACCAGTGTGCCTCCCAGCAACAGCCCCTAAGGCAAGACAACATACCTAACACTTTAGTCATAGGTGACTCTATAGTGAGGCACACTGATGTCCAACTCACAAGGCTGAACAAGGAGAAAATTACAGTGAGCTGCCTGTCAGGTGCAGGGATCTGCCACATAACTCATGCACTCAAGTCACTCCACAACAAGTACAAATATGACTCTGTCATTGTCCATGTTGGAGTGAATGACTTGAGACATACCTCCCTGGACTACATGAGATCTCGGATCATGTGGCCCAGGCAGGTATGACTCTAGCCCTGAGTAGCATCCTGCCTTCACCCAGAATTATACCACAATATAAGGACAAAATGATTGACTTCAACAATTGGCTAAGCTTCTGGTGTCATTCAAAGGGGATCCAGTATCTGTCTGCCTGGGATAACATGATCGACAGACCCCGATGATTTGCCAGAGATGGTCTGCACCTGTCACCCCTGGGATTCAGGTTACTGGCAAAGGCTCTTGCCAAGCCTATAGTGCCCTTTTTAGGCAACATTCAAAGGAGAAAACCACCACCATAACAGGTACAAGCATGCAAAATCTGAAGGAAATGCTACTCAATGCTAGAAGTCTAAACCTCAAAATGCACTCTCTCGAGGCACTCCTAAAAATGGAGAACATCGATATCTGTGCAGTAACTGAGACTTGGTTCAAGGCTCCAGAGAGCACCCCTGCAATACCAGGCTACAACTCTTACCACACTTTTCAGCCACCAAACCAGGATCGAATCACTAAAGGTGGAGGAGTGTCCATATTCAACAAGGATATTCACACCACCAAGTTAGTTGCCCAACACAATCCGTCTGAAATTCTCCAGGTGCAACTAACACTAGGTAAGACTGCAATCCAAATTGTAGCTTGCTACAGATCCCCCACCATGCCCCAAGATTATCACTACACCTTTCTAAACATACCGGAAAATATTAATATACAACCAAACAACCTAATACTGGGTGATTTCAACTACTCTGCCATTAACTGGGAAAACAACTCATGTACCAACACCTTTGCTCAACGGTTCTTGGAATTCATAAATTCCAATGCCCTGGATCAGCTAATCCATAGTGCCACCAGGGGCTCCAATATCCTAAACCTGGTCATTACCATTGTAGGAAATCAATGTTCTACACCTATGGTCACCCGCTCATTGGTCAGGTCAAACCATAAGCTAATCACCCTTAACATCCACATCCCACCCCCCAGTAAGGAAACCTCCATAAAAAACATCTCCAAAGCCAACTTCATGCTATTCAAGTCAGAAGTTACAAACTTCATGACACCCATGCAGACGGGAACTGAAAGTTCGACTGCTGAGTCCTACAATAAGGCACTGTATGAGCACATCCACTCATGCATGAATTGTGCCATCCCAAGTAGAACCAAGATGCACTCCTCCAAAAAAAGGAAGCCAATATGGTGGTCCCCTGCCATAAACAAACTTTACAGCAAAACAAAGAAACTGTTGCTGAAAAGAGGAAAATCCCAGGATGCAAAAAACGTCCTTACCAGCCTCAGTAAGAAGCTGAGATCCCTCATAAAATCTTCCAAAGCTAGTTACGAAAATAAAATTGCCAAAGATTCCAAAGACAACGACAAAGCATTCTATAAATATTTCAAGAATCTAAATGGCAATGCTCAAATCTGCTCTGAGCTACAACAGAATGGCATTAAATATACTGATCCCAAGGATATTGCCAATATCCTGGCAGATCGATTCAGTGCCAACTTCACCCCCCCTCTCACCCCCTAAGTGGCCCATCTCAATACCGGAAGATTGCCAAATTCCGGTAATAACGGCCACACAGGTAAAATATGCACTCTCCAAAGCTAAGAATACAGCATCCATGGGACCAGATGACATCCCAGGCTGTGTACTACATGAACTACAAAATGAACTGGCACCTCACCTAAGTGTTATGTTTAATCATACCCTCACCTCAGGCTTCATGCCCACTGAGTGGTGTACAGCTACAGTTATCCCACTCCACAAGGGGGGATCCCCCTTGGATCCCGGGAACTACTGCCCCATCAGTCTGACAAGCCTGATCTGCAAGGCCATGGAATGTATTATCATGGAACTTATAAACAAAAACATTGGCAACCTTCAAACACTGGACCCCACCCAGTTTGGGTTTGTGAAGAGCCGATCTTGTCTCCTGAACCTGATTGACTTCTTTGAATCAGTCTCCAGAGCTGTGGATGAGGGTAAGGCAGTCCACATAGCCTATCTGGACCTCACCAAGGCCTTTGATACAATCCCCCAATCTGGAATCATAGATAAACTTACTAAGCTGGGCATTAATCCCTACATCATTCGATGGGCTGCCAACTGGCTTACTGACAGAACCCACACTGTAAAATCAGCTTACTCCAAATCCAGCTCCAGACAAGTGACAAGTGGAGTACCTCAGGGTTCAGTCCTGGGACCTCTCTTGTTTGGCATCTACTTCTCTGAAGTACAGGCCAACACTAAGGGACTCTGGCTAACAAAGTTTTCAGATGACTGCAAACTGGGAGCCATTATTGAATCCCCAAATTATGTCAATACTCTACAAAAGGGCCTTACAGAAACAGATGCTTGATGCCAGAGCCATGGGCTCAAGCTCAATGCCAAGAAATGTATAGTTATCCCCTTTGGGAAAAAAACATGTACCCGTGAATTACCACATAGGTGGCAGTACACTAAACACCGAAAGTGTGATAAGAGACTTAGGGACACAGATGGACAGTGGTCTCACCTTCAACAACCACATTGCCACAACAGTCAGGAAATCCTTCTATGTGGCACACCTCATCACTAAGGGCTTTTCATCCAGAAAAAAGGAGGTCATTGTCCCACTGTACTCATCCCTCATTATATCCATTATAGAATACAATGCACCATTTGGTATGTACCTCACAAGACATCTGCAACAACTGCGAAAGGCAGCAGAAATACCTCACTAAAAGAATCACAGGCCTAAATCAGATGCCCTATGCTGACCACCTTAAAAAACTCCAGCTATACTCTGTCGCATATCGTCTATTCCATGGCGATCTCTGCTTAACATACAAGGCCATGTCAAACCCAGAGCTGTTGGATATGCTACACTTAAAGGAATCCCAATCCCTAAGATCTACATGCTCCAGGGATCTAAACCTTGTCATCACAATAAACAAAACATGCTGGAGGGATAGGTCCTGACCCAGAGACTCCCCAGACTCTGGAATAGACTGCCCATACATGTCAAGCAGATCACCTCTTTGGCCCTCTTCAAAAGGAACCTTGACGACTGGATGGGAGAAAGGAAATTCACCCCAGGGATCACGTCAGTTGCCCTGCTAGACAGGGGTCCAGGGAAGTAAATAGTGTGGGAAGAAATAACTAGGGAATTGTTATGGCTAGGCTTGTATAGGCCTTAGGGCTAATAGCCAAGTACCAACCTATGAGCCTATGAACCTAAGCATCCTATACGTAAGGAAATTTATAAGATGGAATGTCATGCAACCTGTAGCACTGAATTAATAATATACTTTAACTACCTGCATGGTATGTGCAGGTTTCTATGTAGGTAAGTGCTCTAGGTGACTGAAGGACCGTATAATTGAGCACAAGTCAGAGTTGAAAAGAATGGTTATGACTTATGCATTGGCTAAGCATCTCAAGGACAAGGGGCCAACACATAAATTTAAGTTCAAAGTGCTGCAGGTATTACACATAAATATGAGAGGTGGGGATATTATTAATAGGTTGGATATAGCTTAATATAAATGGATAACTATGTTAGAAGCAGATAGATACCTGGGTTTAAAGCCTTAGTAACCAAACAAAAGCAATATAATTGATAGTCTTACACAAGCATGAAAAAATGTTAGTAAGAAATGTTAATGTTTGATGGAAATGCTTTATATATGAATATGCTTTTAAGCTCTATAAGGTTAGTTAATTGACTGAAACTAACTTTGTATTGGTTGGATTTGTCATGAGTTCTTAGTGAAATGATTATTTATACTGTGATTAATATGGTATTAACATACTGATGAAGGGTGTTACCTAAAAGCTTTACTGTTTTTGCTTCATTTTAACTATTACAAAAAATACAAGTCTGCAAAGAGATGAAATGGACACACTTTTAATAGGTTAAGAGCTTTCATTTTCAATAATACAAGAACTTCATCAGAACTAACATAAGCAATTACATCACTTCTTTATATAATATATAATAATCACATAATCACATTTAGTGTTTTAAAATAAAACAAATATTGCAAAATAATAATCCCAGGAATGCATTAAAGGCCCTAGCATGACCCATACAGGTTACAGTAGAAAGGCCATTACAGTGTGATGCTCTAAAATGTGATTCAGGAATATGTTAGCTGTGACAAGGTTGAATCTGATTATCTCCCAATTTGCATGTTCTCTGAATCTCACTCTCTCACATATGTGTAACATAAGTGCACACACACACACACACACACACACACACACACACACACACACACACACACCCACACACACACACACACACACACATGCACTACAGTCCCTGTAACCCTTCTTATCCTTCTACACCCCCCTATAATCAGCAAAAATATAGCCATAGGCTGCCAGATGAATAAACAAATGGTTTAATGCAACAAGACCACAATAAAAGCTTCAGTAAGTGCTTGCATCTTCTAACTCTTTTACAAAGATTTCTTCAGACTGAAGTAAACAGCAAAATTAATATTTAAATATCTTAAAAACCACCACCTGACATAACATCACATGACCTTACTAAAAACACATGTTTCTAGTACTTTAACCCTTTCCTTTTCAAATGGCTGACAAATTCTTCTCTATTGTTTAATCCTGGTGGAAAGCAGGCATTTAGCCTTACTTGCCAGCAGTATTCTAACCACCCTTGTTCTTCTTCAATATTAATAATATTTGCTTCAATGGATACCGTATCAAGGACTATAAATGTAAAATCTACCTTACATTTGTTTGTTTTATAGTGTTTACATAATGCATTCCTCTCATCACCTGACTAAATGGCATATTTATGCTCATATATTCTTCAATTTAATTCTTGAATGGTCCTTCCAACATAATAGGATTTGCATTGGCTACAGAAACATAAGTAAACAACATTTTTAGATTTACAACTAAATTGTCCTGGAATTTTGACTTATATTTCCCCTATTTCTATTTCATTTCCTTCCGTAAAAATGTAAGTGCACATATTACAGTTATAGCATTTAATCATCCTCCATTTTCTGTTACTTCTATCATTTGGCTTGTTCAGTTTTCACTGAAAATAATTTTTAAAGTTTTTTCCTTTTCTTTGTACAAACAGAGGATTATCACCTACTTTTCTAAACACATCATTATTTATTCTTAGTCATTTGTCTTTTGGCTTTTCCCGGTTAGGGGTCACCACAGCAGAACTCCTGTCTGCTAATGATTGGCAGTTGTTTTTTATGGTGTCAAGTTGCCAGCCCGATGCCCAACCTTCAACGAAGGTACGCCCATTCAATGCATGTTTTTCGAATGCCCACTCGACCGTGGGGAGGACATGCAGACTCCACACAGAAGGCACTCCCAACCCAAGCATTGAATGGGAGAACCTCTTGCTGTGAGGCAACAATGCTACCACTGCACCACCGTGGATATCATTATTTATTCTTAGTCGTCCCCAGTTTTTTCTTATCACATTTTTTTATAGCTAATGAATCTATGCTGTTTTGAATGGCCATATAAGTTTTTCTTTTATAAGGGATTTTTTTTCTTTTCTATCTGGTATTTTTCCCCTCATCTCTATTCTTTCTTCTAATTATCTATTTACTTCATATTCTGGGTATCCTCATTTTCTAACTCTATTACAGAAGGAACTAGCTTTTTCTAAAAAAACTCATCTTCACTCTTTGTGAACCCACTTATTCTAGACAGTTACCCCTTTATTATATTCAGCTTAGTGTTTTTAGGATGCATACTAGAGAAGTGCAGATACATATTGTTCTGCACCTCCTTTTTTAAATTCTAGATACTAATTTGTTATTCTTTTTATACAAAAAGAAATCCAAAAAAGTGATTTCTTTATTACTAATATGATGAGTAAATTTTAAGTATGTGCACACATTTATATACACCAGTAATTCTTCTAGTTCCTCATATGTACCTCTCCATATTAATAGTACATCATCAATAAATCTAAAAAACATTTTTATGCTATTTTTATATTTGCTTTGTAACACATGAATGGTTTCCCATCCATGCATAAATAAATTCGAATAACTGGGGGCCAGAGCTGCCCCCATAGCTACACCATTAACTTGTGCATAAATCTCATCATAAAATGAGATATAGTTATAGTTTAATACAATACCTATCATTTTCATTAATAATCCAACCATATTTGTTGAATACATTTGAGAATTCAATAATTCCATCCTTACAATGTCCATTCCTTACTCATTCAGTATCATAATGTACAAGGATTTAATATCAAGTGTTACAAGCAAATCATTTTCATTTACTGCATTTTTTCTTAATTTTTTCTAGCAAATTGAAACTGTCCCTAATATACATAGAGGTATATGGGATAATTTTTTAGTAAGAACTTATCTACAAATACAGACATACCTTCTGTTTTACTGTTCTTACTAGTCACTATTGGCCTAAGTGGGGGTTCTTCCAGGTCCTTATGAACTTTGAGTATTCCATACATTTTACTTATTTTAGGGTTGGTATTTGTTAGACTCTTCCTTATTTTTTCATCTATTCTACCAGCATTATACCATTCTTCTATACATTAGTCAATAAATCTATATCCTCTTTTCACATCTTGCATAGTTATTTTTTGTAATACTTATCATCTAACAGCAATTTCATCTTAATTTCATATACATTTCTATCCAATACAACAAGTGAACCTCCTTTGTCAGCTTTGAAAAATAAAATGTCATTGTTGTTCATCATAATATCAAACACTACTTTTTCATGTCTAGTTAAATTATAATATTTAAATTCAGCTTTTCAATCTAAAATCTCAATAATTTGCATTTCACAAATATTTAAGAACATTTCTAAATCTTTATGCAAGGGTGGTTTAAAACTACTAGGTCTATAACAAACATCATTACTTTCAGCATTGTCATTTCTATTAAACAATATATCAAAATATAAAAGTCTCACATAGTCTCTGAGATCATTGATAGTTCATAATTTGTCAGCTCTTTGGGCTGGTGCAAAAGTCCAGCCTCCACTCAGTACCTTACATTCTTCATTATTTAATGCATAGCTAGACAAATTAATAATAATAACGTTTTCAGTACCTATGTTCTCCGGTATGCATTCCTTTGGTTCCAGTTCTTCCATTTTGGCCCTTTCTTTACAAAGTTGTTTTTTGTTGGTTTCTTATACTTATTGGCATTTGTATTTCCATTTGCATTGCTTGCAGTTACTTGGGCCCATGATCTATTTTCACCATTCACCCTTTGCTAAACTTCCACAACTTGATTTTTGTTAGAATAAGTCAGTTGTTTAGATGTGCTAACCACCACTTTCTCCTGTCCTCTGTTTTCATTAATAAATACTGTATTTCCTCCTTGTGAACTTGACTGTTTGCAACCCACTAATATTTGTAGTTCCAGCATTATTTTAATTTTCTCCTGGTTTACTAGATTTTTAAGTTTGCAGTCGTTCAGAGTGCCTCACCATGCTTGACTCTTTAGCCCCAACACTGGTGTCTTGCGTCATTTCCTCTGGCCGTACATTTTCTTGTGGCTGTAAACCATATGCAGAGGCCACTCCCCCTGCGTATTCAACACGATCCCTCTCATACTTTTTTATTTTTCTGCTACTAAGTGTTTTATTCAGTTTATCCAGATTTTCATGGATAAAGTGCATTTTATTGTTAAAGTTCACAGGTATTTTCGTTTAACATATTGAAAATTGCCCGAACATTTTCAGTTAGTTCTTTCATCTTAGTGCTATTATAACTGTGTGGCAGTTCCATATATTGAATAACTGCTGTCTGGTTTATTTGTAACCATTTATCTACCAACTCGTTTGGTAGAGTTTCACCTGCTGGCAATTTTAAAATTCTGAGTCCCTTCGGGATTCTCTGAACTTTTAAATTATTTTCAAAGTAAATATTGTCCCACTGCAGGCACTTCAACTGTATTAGTGTTTTCTCTAACTTTGAAAACATCTCTTTATGGTTCACACAGCGTTCATTATATCCTTCTTGTTCCTTCATATTTTTGTTGTTAAAAGGATTATCAGGAAATGCCAAACAGTTCTTTAACACTTCATCGCTTGACAATAAGCTGGTAGTTAACTTATTGGAAGTTCCTTCATTGCTGGTTATAAATGAGCCCATTGGTGTGTCATTCAATACACATCCTGTTGTTACTGCAATAAAGTTAGAGCCAAAATTACCAAAGTTATCCATAGGGAACCAGCTGCAATGACTAGGTAAATCTTCACAAACAGCAGCCAAGTAGCATAGTCAAAATCAGCAAAAATATATCCACAGGCTCCCAGATGAATAAACAAATTGTTTAATTCAACAAGACCAAAATAAAAGCTTCAGTAAGTGCTTTTGTCTTCTAACTCTTTTACAAAGACTTTTTTCAGACTGAAGTAAACAGCAAATTATAATATTTAGTGCCATTAGGGCACTTTACAAAAGTTAGGTCTGGTGGTCTAGTGTGTCTCCTTATCCTCAGATCCCCATTATGATGTAGGCACTATTATAGCACTTTAGACTCATTCCTGCTGTTCAGTGGTTCCCCCACTCCCGATTCCCATAGAAATACTGCTGCAATCACAGCAATGTATTCCCTGATGGCTTATTGCTACTCCCATCCCAATCCTGGTGCTGTAGCTGGCACCATTATAGCACTTGAGTGTATTTACATCCTGATGCATTGCATCAATATGATAGGTAGAGTTGCATATGGTGCAGAGGATTCAAGCTATGAATTATAGACAAGATACTGCTTGAATTCTGGGCCTTGATTCCTCAGCCTTCATATATCTGCAGTGTTGATCTGATCATCTACGACCATGCTTTAGAGCAGAGGGGGTCTGTGCACAATGAATCTGCCTGTCACCTAGGTGACTGGGGAGAACAGTGACATGGTACTATAACAACCAAAAAATCATGAAATGAAATCTTGAACTCTTGGCTAGTGCAGGCAGTGATCACCTGTACGAACTATGTGGTTTCCAGATCAAATACTGCTATAAGGAAAACTAGTGGAACATTTTTACCTGGCTAATTCTGACAATGACATATTTTACCTCTCTTTTAGTGGTAATTAAGGGAGGAAAAAGCATTATAACTACTTTAATTACTTCATGGCAAATAATATAAATTAGTGAAGATGGATACCTTCTACATGAAAACTAAAGCAAATTATCTATTCAGTATCAAATGTTCTTTGATCAGCAGTATATATACTGAGTCTAATATACAGTCCCCTGACAATGTTTCTATTAGTGGTGTATACTATTATAGTGAAGTCATTTGCTGAGGTATATTTTTCATACTAATTCTAGTCAGCAGCTTTTACTGACTGCTGTCTTTATTACAGCTAAATCCAAGAAGTTAATTTAATTTACATTTGCAGTAAAGGTGAATTTCAGAATGTCTGTGGTAATGTTAAATGCTCAACGAATTTAAGCTTGTTAGTGTGATTATTATACATGGAAAAGGCAGAGGCTAGGATTCACAAAGGCTTACTTTGAGAGAAAAGTATTAAAAATGCTGTTTTCCCTGTTATGGTAAGCCTTTCTCTTTCTTTGATTGCCCTGACACTGTAGATTACCAGCAGTAGGAGCCAGAGCAGGGACAGCAGTCTCAAAAGAAGAACTTCATGATAATGCTGAATTCCAGGGAGTGTCTAATTCTAATTAGCTATATGCACTCTGCCGTAAATACCAGTGGCTACTGATTTATAAAGAGTGACTTGAGTGATGCTGGTAAAATCGTATCTTTACTATTTCTTGATCTTTCTAAAGCTTTCGATACTATATCCCACTCTCTTCTTCTAACAAAACTCTCTAACATAGGTACCGCACCTCAGACTGTAAACTGGTTCACTAATTACCACACTAACAGGTAACAATCAATTAAATGGCAGAACTCTTACTCCCCTTTCCTAAACACCACCACTGGTGTTCCTCACGGCTCCATTTTTAGGCTCACTTCTGTTTAGCATATTTATCAATAACTTCCACACCGCACTCTCTCAACACTCAGTCATCCAGTACGCAGATGAGTCCACTATCATCTGCACTGCAAACAACTCCTCAGAACTACACAAACTCACCCAAAACATCCTCATCTCCACCAAAATTTGGATGTCTAATAATCATCTTGCCCTGAACCTCAACAAAACCAAACTAGTAATCTTTGCCGCCAAAAAGTCCACACCCCTACAAAAAGAGAACTTCACCATTCAATCCTTAAATGGATCCTCCATCGACATTGTAGCTAGCACAAAACTCTTAGGTGTTATCATAGACTAAAACCTCACAAAAAAATAAATAAAAAAAAAAATTTTTTCTAAGCTTGTTTCCTGCCTTTCCTGTGGGAAGTCTAACCTGGATATAGATTTGCTGTGTCCAGGACTATTTGTAGGCTTCTAGGCCCCAAGCAGTTTGGTGTTGGGGGGAAGCCTTCTAGCTTAATTTTATTTCTTAGAACTAGCCAGGTTTTTGTTTCAGCACTTGTTCAGAACTTATTGTAAGCACTAAATAAGCTACAAATTACTACAGCACTCAACTTTCATCACTGTCTAGAGGCAAACAGTTTCTAGTACTTAACAAATAAGCACCTATTCAGGCATGTCTAAGGGTCAGCTCCCGGTGTTTTCTCCTGTCTACCTGATGAATCTGGGCATCTTGGGGCAATGCAGTAATTGCCTCATGTACACAGACAACCCTCTCCTCCTACCACCCAACACTACAACCTGTGAGAGATGCACTTATATAGCCAAACTGGAAGCAAAGCTCTCTTCACCCAAGACTGGACTAGACAGTCAATAGGAGAAGGTAAACACTTGCACCACACCACACTCAGCACATAGTCCTTCAAAACCTACACCACAAAAACACACACATAGAAACACAAAACACATACCTACATTCACAGAGGCTCTCAGTAAAAACCTGCCCAAGCAACAGGGACCTCCAAAGCAGAAACACAAGCAACCTCCATCCCCCCAACACAACCCAAATGGCACATAGCCCACAAACTCGGTGTGCCACTCAACCACAGCCCATAAGGCATAACAATGTATCCAAAACTCTAGTCATAGGTGACTCTATAGTCAGGCACACTGATGTTCCACTCACCAGGCTAAACAAGGAGAAAGTTACTGTCAGCTGCCTGTCGGGTGCCAGGATCTGCCACATAATGCATGCACTCAGGTCACTCCACAACAAGTACAAATATGACTCTGTCATTGTCCATGTTGGTGTGAATGACCTGAGACGTACCTCCTTGGACTACATGAAAAGGGACATGGAGGAGCTGTTCAATCTTGTAGCCCAGGCAGGTATGATCCTAGCCCTGAGTAGCATCCTGCCATCACCCAGAATGATACCACAATACAAGGACAAAATGATTGACTTCAACAATTGGCTAAGCTTCTGGTGTCATTCTAAGGGGATCCAGTATCTGTCTGCCTGGGATGACATGATCGACAAGCCACGATGCTTTACCAGAGATGGCCTGCACCTGTCGTCCCTGGGATTCTGGATACTGGCTAAGGCTCTAGCCACCCCTATAGTGCCTTTTTTAGGCAAGGATCAAATGACAAATTCACCACCCTAACAGGTACAGGCAAGAAGAATCTGAGGGTATTGCTATTCAATGCTAGAAGTCTAAACCTCAAAATGCACTCTTTCGAGGCACTCCTTAAAATGGAGAACATCGACATCTGTGCAGTGACAGAGACCTGGTTCAAGGCTCCAGAGAGTTCCCCTACATTACCAGGCTATAATTCATACCACACCTTTCGGCCACCTAACCTGGACCGAAACACTAAAGGCGGAGGAGTGTCCATATTAATTAAGGATATCCACACCTCCAGGCTAGTTGCTCAGTATAATGCATCCGAAATTATCCAAGTGCAACTAACTCTGGGCAAGACCACAATCCAAATTGTAGCTTGCTACAGACCCCCACCATGCCCCAGGATTCCCACTCCTCATTTCTTAAAACACTGGAAAATATTAGAGTACAACCTAACACCCTAATAATGGGCGATTTCAACTACCCTACCATTAACTGGGAAAACTACTCATGTACCAACTCTTGTGCTTAACATTTTCTGGAATTCATAAATTCCAATGCCACGGATCAACTTATCCACACCCCCACCAGTGGCAACAATATCCTAGACCTGGTTATAACCAACATGGGCAACCGGTGCTCCACACCAGAGGTCAATTCCTCGTTGGTCAGATCCGACCACAAGCTAATCACCCTAGACATCCACATCCCTTCCCCACCCCCCATTAGAGAAACCACAGTAAAAAATGTCTCCAAAGCCAGCTTCATGCTTCTTAAGACAGAAGTGGCAAACTTCATGACACCCATGCTGACGGACAATAGAGGTATGACTGCTGAATCCTACACAAATGCACTTTATAAGCACTTACACAAGTGCATGGATCATGCAATCCCTAACAGAACCAAGATGCTATCCTCTAAAAAAAGGAAGACATTCTGGTGGTCCCCTGCCGTAAACAAACTCTACAACAGAAGAAAGAAACTGTTGCAAAAAAGAGTAAAATCCCATGATTGGAGAAACTCCCTGGTAAGCCTCAGTAAGAAGCTGAGATCCCTCATAAAATCCTCCAAAGCTAGTTATGAAAACAAAATCACCACTGACTCTAAAGACAACCACAAAGCATTCTATAGCTATGTCAAGAATCTCAATGGCAACACTCAGATCTGCTCTGAGTTACAGCATAATGGCACTAAATATACAGAGCCAACTGATACTGCCAACATCCTGGCAGATAGGTTCAGTGCTAATTTTACCCCTCTGTCATCCCCTAAAGGGCTCATCTCTATACCAGAAGAATGCAAAGTTCCTGTAATCACGGCTGCACAGGTAAAAAACACACTATCCAAAGCCAAGAACACAGCATCCATGGGACCTGAAGACATCCCAGGCTGTGTTCTACATGAACTACAGAATGAACTGGCACCCCACTTAAGTACCATTTTCAATCATAGCCTCACCTCAGGCTATGTGCCCACTGAATGGCGCATAGCAACAGTTATCCCACTCCACAAAGGGGGAGCCACCACAGACCCCAGAAACTACTGCCCCATTAGCCTAACGAGCCTGGTCTGCAAGGCTATGGAGCATATCATCATGGAACATATAAACAGTGACATTGGTAATCTCCAAACTCAGGACCCCACCCAGTTCGGGTTTGTAAAAGGCAGATCATGTCTCCTAAATCTGATAGACTTCTTTGAAGCAGTCCCCAAAGCCGTAGATGAGGGTAAGGTGGTTCACACAGCCTATCTAGATCTCACCAAGGCTTTCAACACCATGCCCCACTCTGGAATTATAGATAAACTCACTAAACTAGGTATAAATCCCTATGTCACAAGATGGGTTGCCAACTGGCTCACTGACAGAACCCACACTGTGAAAGTAGCAGACTCCAAATCCAACTTCAGACCAGTGACAAGTGGAGTACCACAGGGTTCAATCCTGGGTCCTCTCCTGTTTGGTATCTACTTCTCTGAAATACAGGCCAACACAGAAGGTCTTTGGCTAATGAAGTTCGCAGATGACTGCAAACTAGGAGCCATAATCAAAACTCCAAAAGATGTGGACATCCTACAAAAGGGTCTCACTGAGACAGATGCCTGGTGTCAAAGCCATGGCCTCAAGCTCAATGCCAAAAAGTGCATTGTCATCCCTTTTGGTAAAAACTCAGTACCCATGAACTACCACATAGGTGGTAGTCTGCTTAACACCGAAAGTGTGATAAGAGACCTTGGGACACAGGTGGACAGTAGTCTATCCTTTGATAATCACATCACTACAGTAGTCAGGAAATCCTTCTCTGTGGCACACCTCATCACAAAAGGTTTCTCATCCAGGAAAAAAGAGGTCATTGTTCCCCTCTACTCAGCACTCATTAGACCCATTATAGAGTACAATGCCCCTTTTGGTATATACCTCACAAGACATCTACAACTACTGGAAAGGCCACAGAAATACCTCACAAAGAGGATTACTGGCCTCAAAGAGATGCCCTATGCAGACCATCTAAAACAACTGCAGCTTTACTCTGTTGCATATCGCCTACTCAGAGACGATCTCTGCCTAACACACAAAGCTATGTCAAACCCAGAGCATTTAGACATGCATCACTTAAAGAAATCCCAATCCCTATGAGCTACACGCTCTAGGGACCTAAACCTCATCACCACAATAAACAGAACATGCTGGAGGGAGAGATTCCTGTCCCAGAGACTTCCCATACTCTGGAACAAACTACCTATATATATATATATATATCAAACAAAGTTCCTCATTAGCACTCTTCAAGAAAAATCTTGATGATTGGATGGGAGATAGGAAATTCACCCCGGGGATCACTTCTGTGGCTCTGCTCGACGGTGGCACAGGAAAATAATATTCTTGGGTGGTGAAAGCCAGGGTACATTTGGCTAGGCTTATATAGGCCCTAGGGCCAATAGCCTAGTACCTACCTATAAGCCTATGAACCTCTGAACATTTGACCTGCACATCCAGTCCAATGTCAAAAAGATGCATCAGAAGTTTGGCACTCTTTACCAACACAAACGTGTACTCAGTGCAGCAGCCCCAACTTTCCCTTGCCTCTTCTTTTCTATTACCCTTTCTTTTATATGGCGTCCCTCTTCTCACCAACATTCAGTCCTCTCTAAAGTCCAAACTAGACTCATGCTGCAACAAAATTGCTAAGTTTGTAACTAATGCCTCCTACTCATCCCACCACTACTTATCATTACGCAACCTAAAATGGCTTGAACTCCCTAGCTATCTCACCTTTATCCAACTAACTTCAGCTCACAAGCTCATTCATAATCCATCGATGTGCCCTACTCTATCTTCTATACTAACTTTATACCATCCTAACAGACCACTCTGATCCAACAACCAACTGCTCATAAATGTAGAAAAGCCAAACTTTCAGCTGGCCAGATGCTTCACTCCTTTACCATCGCAAAACTTTGGAAATCCCTCTCCCCAACACTTACATCCACCCGCTCAGTAACCCTCTTCAAGACATCTGTGAAACAACTTCTTTCCTCATTTTTGCTGTGCACATGTGCTAACACCACATCTCATATAACCTAACTTCAACCATCACAACTATTCTAACCCCCACTCTACTACTCTGGCATCCTCCTTTCACATCCACATTTTGTTTTACTTACTCCACCTCTCCATCCTGCCCACTTCCCTTTTCTACTAACCCTCATTGTCCTACCATTGATCCCTCCTGTCTACTTCCTTCTCTTTCTATCCCTTATAGACCTACCACTGAAGCAGGCGAGACATTCAGGTACTCTCGCAGCCTACCTTAATATCATACCACCACTTATATCTGCAACAATATCCACCAACTTTGTTGATTCCTGCAACAGGACTCGTATACCCTCTCAGTCAGCTATGACAACTGTTATACATGTGAAAAGTTTAAGTACCTAGTCTCTAATTAATTCCTATATCTGCTTTGCACCCACTGCATGAAGTGTCCTACATACATTTTGCTAGTTGAAAACTACTCATATGGAATGTTCTCATATATATATACTCTGTACTGTTTGTATAATATCCTTGATTTGAGAATGATTACTTATGTACTGTTTTTTTACCAATTGTATAAGTTGAAATTAAAATGTACTAAATGTGTTTATTAATGTACATTCTGTATTGTATGTGAAATGTCTTGTATGTAGAGATTTCCTCCGTGGGACTCCACTGAAAATGGGCACTGCTGGCCCAGCTGGACCATTCCGTTAAACAAATGCAAATAAATAAATAATTTAGAGAATCGGTTGACCATGTAAAACATCACTGTTAGAAAAAAATAAATGTTATCAAAATATGGGCATATCCCATTCAGTTGTATGTTAATAGCTGTGGTGCAGGTAAGTTCAGTGAAAATGCTGGGGGAAGGGGTGTTTGTGTGTGTGAGTGTGTGTGTCTGGGTGTGTGTACATGTCTGTAGGAGCGTGAATGAAGCTGCATGAAAGTATGTGTATGTGTGTGTCTGCCTGGGCGGTCTCACTAGGGGAGTAAGGTAGGAAATCTCAAGTCAGGATGTGCGAGTGTGTGTGTGTGTGTGTGTGTGTGTGTGTGTGTGTGTGTGTGTGTGTGTGTGTGTGTGTGTGTGTGTGTATGCATGTGTGCATTTGTGTCTGTTGGGATGGGAATAGTTGAATGTTTCTCTGACTGTGACTGACTTAGGGAGACTTGTCTATTGATACGTGTGTGTGTGTGTGTGTGTGTGTGTGTGTGTGTGTGTGTGTGTGTGTGTGTGTGTGTGTGTGTGTGTGTGTGTGTGTGTGTGTGTGAAAATGTCTGTGTAGAACTCTGCTTTTGCCAACACTATGCATAGGCCACTAGGGATAACACTACCACTATCAGATCTAACAGTTCTAGTGTTAGCTAGACTTTACAATTCAGAAACATGCTAATAAAACAATAATGCAGTCATTCTTACTGTGGCCATAGTTCTCTCTGAATCGCAATTTTTCATCCATCAGGGAAATTTATTTAATTGACCTAATGTTATAGGTAATTAATGCAAGTTCTGAGCCGTTTTCTGAATCCAAGAGATTGTCAATAAAGCTTGTAGAGAACTAAACTGATAAAACAATATTTAGAAAGCTATGGCCATAGTGATCCCTATTACTACACCTTTAATTTGTCCATATAATTTGGCAGAAAATGTGAAAAAGTTGTTCTGTGAAGCTGACATAAAATGAACACATCTGACTTTAAATGATTATCAGACTGAATAATGCTTGTTTAAACCAATCAGTCACTCTATCACATGAAATCATAGTGTGAAGGTTCTATGTGTCCATGGTAACTAGCAGGTTATTAGTAAAAACATAAGGTTTTGATTTTCTTGATGAAATGCACTGCATCTTTTTTGATCACTGAGATCTCCAACTATTTTTTTTTATTTTAAAGTTGATGTTAATTGTCAGCATCTCAGTTTCATCTAGACCTCCAGACCACAGCATATGCATATGAGGCTTTCTAATAAAAATTGCGTTAAGGAACTAGCGGGTTGGAGAGGTTTCTTTGAGTTTCGAAGTATTGCTTCACTAGTTTGTCCTTGCTTCTGTTGTTCTATATGAGTTGTTTATGTACGAATGGAGAAACTGCAAGTCACGAAGCCCATATACTAGCCTTGTAATGTGCATATCTTACGTCACGTTCCTAACTATTCCATTTATCTCGCTATTTTTTCCAGTAGATTTTATTTTATTTATTTTCTTCAATTCTGTAAGAACACAGAGAGATGTTAAAAAACAAATAGCGTGTTGTGTTTGGCAAAAAAGCATGATGAATGTTAACGTACACAACAGTACTTATTGAGATATACATGTAATAGGATCACAATGTTGGTAAAAACATTTGGGAATGCAATGCATGCATGCAAATGAGAGTCATTGTGCTAATAAGTTGCAATGTATATGCACATAACAAAAAATAAACACGGTGGCATGATTCAGAAATGTATAAAATTTGAGTGATGAGCCACAGTGACCACCTAATATGAACATCAGTTCTCATGCTAAGACATTAAGAGTACCATCTGCTTAAGCTGATCAGCAGCTATTAGTAGCAGCTATAGAAGCCAGTGTGTGTAATGTCATGAGTTTTCAGCCACTGCATCAAAGAAGAGTCCTTCTGCACCTGACATCGCATCACTTCAATAAGTGGGACATTGTTGACCACTACAATGTGGATAGACATCATCATACGGGACGAAAGATAAGTGCTGTCTTTATAAGACATTAAGGGGGATGCATCAATTGCCTATTCAATTGGACATGAAAGTTTGTGTAACAATAGATGTCTTTGCTAGAAGTAACTTTCAGCATCTAACTGAGGCATGGTAAAATTTTTACTGGACTCAGCCTCACAAATCCTCCACCAGTTCCTAGACATAATGGATGTGAAGGAGCATGTTTCATTTCCATGGACAACAGAAGAGAGCCGCCATTATCCACACATTCTACAATATAGTAATCCAAAAGACAAGTAAAACCACAAGTGAAAGAAAACAGTTACAGATCATGGAATGCAGGCAATAAGAGCCATAGAATCCACACCAAAGGGGACTCCAGCCATAAAATAAGTAGAAAGTACACCAGGAACTCCACAGTCACTTCAGTTTATTGCAACAGAAATAAATATAAGCATTTTTGGCCCAAATAATAAAGGAACTTCATCAGATGTAGACATTACAGAAATGTATTCTTTTAACCATTTTGTAACATATTTCCTGTTCTAATCAAATGTATTCAATTAAGACAAAAAAAAAAACAACATAAGGACATAAAACTAGCATTTACTGCTACAACCACAGATGTACACATCCCAAAATAAAGCTCAACTGGAAAAAATTGTGAAATGATACTGTGTAGATAAAATACAATATGTAAATTTAGCATATAAAACCTATCCTGCATAAATGTAAAATTCACCTATAGCCCAAGGAATACATAATGGGCTTTTTAAAATAATGAGCCTTTAAAAATCATTCCAATGAAAAAAACAATAACTCTCAACCATAACATATGTAGAAATATATATATATATGAAGAATCTAGTGGAATAAAGTTAAAAATTATAAAACCAGAAACTCATCTGTTAAGTGCTTTAAGTTTTAATAAACAGCTAATGGACAGGCTGCCATTCAAACCTGGCCAATGTAAAGCAGCTAAACATAACTGCCAGGTTATTTCAGCCTTCTCAAGAAGATAAGGCCATGCAGGCCCCCTGTCATGTTTTTCTTGTACTTCCAAGACAATAAATTTAAATTGATGGTTATGAAAATCCCTAATGTGCTTGGCAAGAGCATTAACTTCACTCTGATCCCTAATATCTCTCATATGTTCACCAGTCCTGATCTTGAGCTTATGTTCAGTTAAAACATGAACAGTTTGAACAAATAGCACAGTAGACTACCCGCTCTGTAAAACAACTCCATCAACCTGGGATCCTAACTGTGACATTATTAATTCTGCACATATTGGCTTGTAAGATTTTGGAGCAAAATTTACATGTTCTATACTTGAACATATGTCCATATCTGGGCTGTCTAGATGTGTGTTCAAAAATATTCTTTAAATTCTGTCCCTTTTTAAATATACACACAGGTTTTTCACTCAAAATGTTAAAGAGGTCCCTCTCGCGACTAAGTAACTTCCAATTTTTATTACGAATGTCCCTTATAAGATGTGCATCACATGAAATATATGTAGAAAAGCTAGAGTTGTAATTCATAACCACAAGTTTTGTGAAATTAACATTATTTCCAACTGGGATGTAATCGGCTTGGTAGTTCAAATTCAAAGTTGAATTTGAGACATCTGTTACTGTCATGATCTCAGCATTGCAGCCCCACTTATCAGTTTCACTCTTGCTTTTTTCCTGGTGAGTGAACATGGATTCAGCAGGGTCACATTCTGACGGAAATCTTGAATGGGGTTTCAGGGAGTGAAAGCTCTTTTTACACAAACTGAACATGCAGAATAGAGAGTACTTGCTGGGGGATTATGAAAGTTCCTGTAAAAAGTAGATACCTGACATGCCTTTGTCAGAAGAATAAGTAATGTCACTCATAACAGCTGATCTGGGAGCTGTGGCAACATAAAAATAGTGACCTGTAGACAGAAGTGTAGCTAGCTCACCTAGCACAGTGTGTTAGTCTTGTTCAAGGAAAGAGCAAAAAAAAAAAATGTTCAGCCCTCCACATTAATGTAGCCATTCATTCTTTACCAAATCCACTAACACCAGTTCTTCAAATGAAGATCAAAGAAAAAATAAAAAAACTCGGAACTTTTTGGAAGGTTAGCCAAACATAATCCACCACATTAGACCTTCACATTACTGTAGGAAGACCATTGACTTCCTACAGTAATGTTAGCCAAACACAACCACCATGTCCATGCCCCCGTCCCCCACCCACAACTCCAAACTAAAAAGACTTCAGATTACTCTAGGAAGTGAAAAAAAGTCTTTGAACCTTCACATTATACATTATTCAGCGAATCATACCACACCAAATCCATGCCTCCCATCCCCAACTGTTCAAGTGAAGTGGGAAAAAAAAACATGGATTTACTATCCTCATCCTCATCTATGTGTTCCTTTTTTATGTTTTGCAGCAGAAGAAGGCATTATGGAAACAGCAAAACATACCAGAAAAGTATGCCATGCCCTCCAAGTGCTGGGGTAAGTATACTGTATTGCTATCATTACAATATCTGTGCTTAACCTGTTTCCCCCAGCACTGAGTTTAGTTATTTTTTTCTCCTTTGGCGATGAAGAGTAGTTCATCGTCTTCCACCTTTACTGTGTAACTGTAATATAACTATGCAAATTATACTTGCATTTTGCATCTTCATAACTGTATTTACAATCTTTAGAACAATACTGGGCATTTTTTCTTTGCATTTTAGTAATTCGCCATCACTTAGTTGTTGATTTTCTTTGTAGATTATTACTGTACTACTCCACTAAACAGTGCCAGTTGTGTAACATTCATACCCACTGATGTGATCTGTTGTAAAACTGTTTTTCCTGCCATTGTTTTATCTTTTCTTTCAGATCCTGTCAGACCATTGTATTGCTATTTCATTTTAATTTTGTTGTGTTTTTCTTTGCGTTTTTTTTTTTTTTTTTTCCATTTATTTTTTTTTTTGCCTGCCAGGCTAGCAATGGACAGATCACATTGAGGCAATGACCACTGTATAAAGTGCTGGTCATTGCTCCTACTCTGAAGCATTCCACAGGACTACATCACTGTAGGGTCTTAATTGTCTCCATGTGGGGCGGTTGACATAGAATGCTTCAAGGTGGCTTCTATTGTGGTTCTTTTGCAGATCTGACATAGAGTTCTCATTAAAGAGTGGTATGAAGGGCCTTCTTGGGTTATGCAACATGAGATTCCACAGTTGGAAAAGACTGAAGTGGACTGGCAGCTCATTGCCATATTGACACACTAAAGTGCCATTTCATATGGATAGTAGTCATGTAGCCACCTAGAATTTGACAAATGGGCCACCAGCAGCAGAGTCTAAGTGTGATGTTATCCTAGGAGGTGACTGACTTTTGGGTTGGAATCCTCACTAGGCTAGTTTGATGTATCATCCTCAACCCACCCTACCCTTGTAATGGGGGCTACCCTTCATTACGTATCACTCCCTATTCCCTGATTGTAGTCCATGTAGCAGTCCTCCTTCCATGTTTGTATTCTAGTTGTCTCCATCACGGGTTGTCCACCTTCTGCTTATTTACATTTTTCTCTCCCTTCTGTGTCAGTGCAATAACTGTCAGTCATTGGTTGTGTTATATGTTTATGTGAATTCCTATACTGCTGTTGTTACGCTCTCCTCCCTACCCATGAATGTCCAATGCTTACATCCTTCTCAACTATTCTTCTAAAATAATAAAATTTGCCAGACAGAAAAAAAGTACACCCTTCTTCTCTGATGCCAATTTTCCCTACCCATTGCCCTTCTATGTATAACAGTACTTCCTCTTTCCCCTTATTGACTGTTCTAGTACACATTTAATTTTCCATTTATAAAATAAAACCAGTTGGCACTTTGCTGTGTAGCCCTTGTCTGAGCAACTAGATGTGCATTTATTGCAGCTGCGAGTGTGTGTGTGTTTGTGTGTGTGCGTGTGTGTGTTTGTGTGTGTGTGTGTGTGTGTGTGTGTGTGTGTGTGTGTGTGTGTGTGTGTGTGTGTGTGTGTGTGTGTGTATGTGTGTGTGTGTGTGTGTGTGTGTGTGTGTGTGTGTGTGTGTGTGTGTGTGTGTGTGTGTGTGTGTGTGTGTGTGATTAGCAATATACATATTACATGATTGCACATGTTACTCATCTACAGCAGATTGCACATGGCACTGTTCTCACAGTTGTGTGCGCAATAATTTTTTGTTATGCACAGTTTAACAATACAGCTCTAGCTCAACCATGTCTGTGGTCATGTATACCTATGTATACTTACATATACATATGCATGACACTATATTAAAATCTTATGTGTTGGTACTTGCATGTATATAAATAATCTTTGTTATAACAATAAAAAAACAAATCCCTCCCACACGAACCACACAACCCACCTCTGGCAGAGACCTCCCAGACCTCAGACCTCAACCCCAACCATACAATCAAACACAATCAAAACAACATGCTGCTGGAGGCTCTGGATAGAGAAGGAATGCTCCCATGATCTGAATCCTATAAAGTCACACTCAATCACTTCCAGTGGATCTTTGATAGAGAGAAGTAGGAAATCTTGATGAGTGGATGTGAATATAAAAATTCACCTGGGGTTCTGCTTGATAGAGACACTGGGGGGAGCACATGTGACTGGGTGGCGTGGGCTAGGTTTGGGCATGGGGGTGGGCAAGGCAAAAGGGCAAGTCTAATGAACCAATGACATGTATGATTGAACTAATGAAAAATATATAAATGAACCTTTGCTAAAGTACTGGGTATGTGTATAAAAATTATTCTGTAGACCACATAATACTGAAAATCTTTTGTACCCACAGTACCTTGATATCTTGTTTCGTTTTACAGTTATTTTGATAGACTGTTATGAGCTATGGAAAATTATTTTTGTATCTTGTTTGTTGCTGAGCATCAAATGGTGTGAATATTTATATACATGAATCAACTTTCAGTGAACAGGGATTTGACTGATGAACATCTTTTATGCTTGTAGCATCATATTATCTTGATTTATATTAACGTTTTTCAGTTTTGAATATTAAACATGAAAAAAAGTGTTTTCATTTACTTTTTTCTTTTTAATTAGACAAGCTGGCTATACTTAAAAATAATATTTTGTATGTAGAAACATAATAAAGTTTAATAACATTCATGGCATATGAAGAACATGGACAAAATGTGGCTTCTATTTGACACATACAGTGCTGAAAGATGCATCATTCTTTATTGCATACAGTGAAGCATTTGCAGGCTTTTCAGCAGCCCACTGGCAACATGTAGGCTTTAGTCTGTACTGTATTGGTGGTTCTGTTTAATAAGACTATAGATTAGAGCAAATCCAGTTTCCAGATCTTCCCTGGTTGTGTAATTTCACATGATAAGATTTACTGGTCATTCTTTGCAGTACATGTCGAGCTTCCTGATGCTGTTGCCACCCACCTTTACCCAGGTGTCCTACAAGGAAGATTCACACAGTGCATGCTCAGTTGCATTTATTTTAATATTAATATTTTATGTCATGAGTCAGAGGATTACAACTGTATTTGAAGGCATGCAGTCATGGTCTATGTGCCAGTGAACTATAAACAGCACAGCAGTAGACAATGCCAGTTAGTAATGGGGGACTAAGCTGATTGAGCTGCTTCTAAGGTCTGATTCCCTCAGACTCCATTTGACTACTGTATAACTCTTGGCAATTCATACTACCAGGTGTTAATCTGGGGGCAATCAGAAAATTAACACGGGCTCTTAAATGGTCCTTATCGACTGCTTGTGAATCTGTGAAAACCTACACCATAATATCATATGTGGGGTCTACTTCTATTCGCTGACAGCCCATTTCACTGAAACCCATTTCGTTGACAGCTCATTTCATTGACAAAAGTATTCAAGGCAAAAACCTGGGTTTTGCCCCCCTCCCCACTGTTGTGCGACTGTGGAGTTGTTATATATAGTTGGGGGGGGGTGTGGGGGGCACAGCCCCCCACATTGGGGTGTGGGTGGCGCAGCCCCCCACCTAGAATGTTTGTCAATGAAATGAGCTGTCAACAAAATGGGTTTCAGTGAAATGGGCTGTCAGCGAATAGAAGTAGACCCCATATGTGACATAATCTAAAGGCAATTTGCATGTCCCATTCAGTGTTACTGTGTATTGCATGTCTGTAGGCTATTAATTTGTATGCTTTCCAGAATGTACATCCATTAGCAAGACCATCCTATTTCTCAGCTTCTTACTTATTAGTGGCATATTAGCAGTGCCAGAGACATTCAATTATCAGTGGCAACTTCATTACCATGTATAGAACTCCACTGACCACAGGTTTATAGTTTAATAATGCAGTCTGAGTGAAAATGACATGTAAGATGCTGACCATAATGATGTACTCATGATAATGAAAGGACCGCAATCCTTTGATCATCAAGATTATCTGGACGGCAAGCATATTAGTGAAACCCTCAAATGTATGGGATAAAATAATCAGTCAGAATATGAGGAGATTAGATTACTTTTGATAGTATGATTAGTTGTAGGGCTACTGATGTGCATATCTATTTTGCTGAGAAGTTAGTAAAGGTGATGCAGTGGTTAGTAAAGAATGGAATGAGGATAAGAGAAGTTTGGATTATTTTGTTTGATGTTAGGTCATATTTCAGGAGTGTGCAGCATCAAGAAATAGATCAGCTCTAATATTTTGTTTTTTTTTTTTTTTTTTTTTGAATGCAAGCCTACTTCTTCTAAATAATTGACTGTCAAGTGATTCAATATGATGACCGGCCAGGAGTTAGCACGCCTCATATCAGATTAGAGTGGTTCCATTTTTGAGTTTAGTTCTCATAGGTTCATAAGTTCATAGGAGGTTACTAGTCTAATAGCCCTAGGGCCTTTACAAGCCTAGCCATGTAATGCCCATGTTCCATAATTAACCATTGTTAGATGGTCCCCTAGTTGACAATTGATAGATGGTTTGATTGTTTGCAGAGTGATTCTATGATCAGCACTGGCTGCCCCTGTCCATGAGAGACATAGGTGCCACCCCTGGGGTGAGTTTACTGTTTGCAATCCAGTTGTCCTGGTTGTGCTTAAATAGGATAATTGAGGAGCTCTGATTAAAGTGAATTGGGAGTTTATTCCACAGTAGTGGCAGTGTCTGGGAGTCTGGCAACTCTGAAGCGAGTGACTCTTGTCCCATTTGATTTGTGGATGTGCAGCATTTCCATTAGGGCAGGGTAAGAGACTGCTCTGTAGGCCAGGCACAGGTTGCCTCTCAGCAGCCTGTAGTAGATAGAGTACAGTGACAGGACTTTCAGTCTTTCCTTGCATGTCATGTTTTGGAGTCCCTGAATTCTCTTGGTCAGGAACGTCTGTGGTCTGTCCAGCTGCTGTATGTGTCTGGTGAGGTACATGCAAAAGGAAACACTGAACTCTTCTAGTGATCTGATGAGGGTGGATTGCAGAGGAGTTATAACATCCTTGGTGTTGGATGCAATCCTTTACTTATGAGGTGTGCAATGCTTTCCTTACTATTGTAAATACATGGTGATCGAAGTTTAGAATGCTACCAGCTTGTGTTCCCAAGTCATGCACCACTGGGTTTGAGCTTAGGGGGTGCTGCCTATATTGTAATTTGCAGGGGCTATCTCTTTGCCAAAGGGGACAGCAATGCACTTTTTGCATTTAGTTTTAGACCATGGCTTTGGCACCAGTCATTTGTCTGTGTTAACCTGTCTTGTAATATGCTGATATGTTTGGGGAACTCGATGATTGCTCCCAGTTTGCAGTCATCTGCAAACTTGGTAAGCCACAGGCTGTCTACTTTCTTCTGGACCACCAAGAAATAGATTCCAAACAGTAGAGGGCCAGCACAGAACCTTACGGTACCCCACTGGCAAATGATCTACTGGTGTAGGTGGAATCCCCAACTTTGACAGCATGGGTTCTGTCAGTGAGCCAACTAGCTACCCGTCTAGTGACATATGGGTTAATCCTCTACTTGGAGAGCTTCTCAATGATATCTGAGTGGGGAATTGTGTCCAAAGCCTTGACTAAGTCAAAATAGGTGATATGTACTACTTTGCCTTTGTCATGACCTTTCGTGACTTTCTCAAAGAAGTCCACCAAATTTAGTAAGCATGATCTACCCTTAACAGTAAAGTAAACTGGGTCAGATTGAGAGTTTGAAGGTTCCCTATGCCCCTGTTGATAAGGTCCATGTTGATTTTTTTTCTATGGCCTTGCAGATAAGCCTGGTTAGCCTTATGGGTTTATAGTTCCCAGGGTTGGTTGCTGGACCTCCGTTGTGCAAGGGGGTTACAGTTGCTGTACTCCACTCTGCTGGAACAAAGCCAGTGCTCAGACTATGGTTAAAGAGACTGCCAAGTGAATCTGCTAGGTCATGTTATAGGTTGTTTAGTAAACAGCCCCGGATGCTATCTGGTCCCCAAGACACTGAGTTTTTGGCCTTGGAGAGTGTGGATATGACCTGCTCATTGGAGATACTGGGGAGAGGACAGGTGTCAAGTATGCTTTGAGGTATGGCTGGTTGGGGCAGAGGGGTGAGGTTTGGATGAAATCTGTCAGCTAACAGGTTGGGAATTTCTTCACAGTCAGTGTGAGTGGTACCATCCACTATGAATTTGGCACATAACTGAGTATTCCCTTTTAGATGTGGATGTTGCTAAATAATGCCTTATGATTGTTTTTAGCTAGGGAAGCTAATTTAGCTCATAACTAGCTTTAGAGGGTATTTTTTTTCTCTGCTGACTAAATTCTGTCTTGTTTTTAGATATTGGTTTCTTCCATTTGTTATATAACCTATTTATACTCAAAGTCCACCAGGGTGGTTTGTTTTCATGGGAGGACTTGGTTTTGATCCTGTTAGGTACAGCAGAGTCAATACAGTTGTTTAAGTGGTTATACAGGGCATTTATGTACTCCTCTGCATAGGAGTAATTGTTGACTGTGTTAGCAGGAGTTTTGAAACTTTTCAAAATATCACTTAGTAGACTATAGTTTGTTCGGCAGAAGTTTCTCATTTTTATTGCTCCTGTGGAAGTGACAGCTCTGATCGTTACTTCAGAAGAGACAGATGTGCAGTGCCCCCCCCCAAAAAAAAATTGTTGAGTACTAAGTCCAGAACATTTGAGCCCCTTGTGAGGGTGCAGACTAACTGTTCCAGAGCATTTGTATTAACAAAATCCAGGAACCACAGGGTGATCAAGATTGTGGAAATTTGAATTGGGGAGTCCTCCTCTACAAAGAAGCCAGTCACAAGTAGAATCCCTTATGGACCAGTCCTTGGACTGCTCATTTTTGGCATTTAGTTCTCAGACATCAAAGCCAATGTCAATGGTCTCTGGATGTCTAAATTTGCAGATGATTGCAACTTAGGAGTTGACATTGAGCCTCACACTGCCACAAATGTTCTCCAGGAGAGGAAGACACAAACAAACAACTGGTGTCACAACCATGGACTAAAACTAAATGCCTAGAAATGCATAATAGCATCATTTGGGAAGTCATCTATCCCTAGTGACTATCATATTGACAACATAACCCCTTACAGTTGACCCTATAGTCGGGGACTTAGGGACACACATAGATAGTAATCTAGCTTTTGACCATCATGTGTCTACAGTGGTGAAGAAATCATTCTATGTTGCACAACTTATAAACAAAGGTATGGCATCTAACTCCAAGGAAGTCATTGTTCCACTGTATTCAGCATCCATCAGACCTATCATTGAGTACAATGCCCCCTTTGGTATGTCCCTAACCAGGCATATCCAATAATTGGAATGTCTACAGAGGTTCCCCACTAAATGAATACAGAGCGTAAATTGAATGTCCTATGTAGACCACCTCAAGGCCCTATCCCTGTATTCTGTCTCTTACAGGCTTTTGAGGGAAGATCTATGCTTGACATACAGGGCATTGTCAGACCCCTCTCTGATGGACCTCTTGCATATCCACAAAACAAACAGCACCAGAATTACCTGTTCTAAAGACTTAAATCTTGCCTGTGATATAAATAGGACCTGCTGGAGCGATAGGTATGTATCCCATATACTGCCACATCTATGGAACAGGCTCCCTGTCCATGTGAAACAGAGTTCCTCCCTAGTCCAATTCACGCGCAACTTGGACAATTGGATTGAGAACTGGAAATTCATCCCTGGTTTGGCATCTATGTCTCTAATGGACCCAGGTAACCTGTAAATGGTTAATCTCCCAGGCTCATGCTTACACTTATCAAGGGTATCAAAATTTGTCCGAGATATGGTATGCATGGCTAGGCTTAAAAAGGACCTTGTAGTCATTAGCCTAGTAAACACCTATGAACCTATGTATGTTGTCACTCGATAGAAAGGCAGTTGAAATCTCCCATGACCAAGGCAGTTAGCTGTATAGTGAGTGACTCAAACAACTCTAGGTAGGTGGTATGCTTCTTATTCTTCATGGTGGGTGACCTGCAGCTAACAATGACATGTTTGCATGTTTTACCTATAGTTATTTGCACCTGGAGTAGCTCAAGAGAGTTGTACTGTTTTACCAGTCTCAAGGTGTATTTGGATTTAATGAAGATGGCTACAGCTCCACCTTTGGTTCTTTCACTCTTGTTTTGAGGTCTGAGCATGTGGAGCATGTGGAAAGTATTGTAGCTATGCATGGCTAGGGTGCTCACTGTGGTCTTGAACCAAGTTTTGGTGACTGTACAGATGTCAGCATCTTCGGTGAGGCGAGCTTCCAGGCAGTGCATTTTCCTGTTTAGACTCCAAGCATTAAGCAGCATAATCTTGAGTTTATCTGTAGTGGATTTTTTTATGTCAGAAGTTTTGTTGTTTTAGTATTGTCTAATAAAGGCAGTATGGAGGACACAATCATCTTTATCAGTATTTGAAAGCCTAGGGGAGACAGATGAAGACTATCTCTGGCAAAGTAGCATTGTCTGTCGACCAGTTCTTTCCGGGATGACAGATACTGTATCCCCTTGGATTGACACCAGAAGCTAAGACAATTGATGAAGTCATGCATTTTTGTTTATATTGTGGCATCATCCTGAGTGAAGGTAGAATGATGCTTAGGGCTAGGGACATACCTGCCTGGGGCACATAATCTCAGAGTTCAGTCAAGTCTGTCTTCATATAGCCCAAGGAGGTACATCTCAAGTCATTCAGCCCAATATGTACTATGACAGAGTCATAACAGTAAATGTTGTTGAGCGACTTGAGTATGTGCATGATTTGATGGATCCTTGCACCTAACAGGCAGCTGATTATGATCTTATCCTTGTTCACCCTGGTGAGGGGGACATATGTGGGTCTCACTATGAAATTTCCTAAGACCAGGACATTTAGTTTTGAGGTGTTCTGCCTTAGTGGCTTGTTTGATGAAACATCAGTATGTGTGTTGTTACATGCAATAGATTTTGGTCATGCTCTAGTACATATGAATTGTATGCATTTCAGAGGTATCTGGTCTTTTGGTAGGTTCTTAGTGAGTACCTCCACATATGTGAGTGAGAGTAGAGATGTGTGTGCTGACAACCTGTTTGATATTGTTTATTGTTACATGAGAGGATTGATTCCAGTTTCTTAGTATAGCTACATCTCTCACAAACTGTCTTTGTTTGTTGGAGTAAATGGTTGTCAGTATACATGAGGCAATAACTACATTGCTTCAGGATGCCCAAGTCAATCAAGATGATTGGAGAAATGTTGGGGAACTGACTGTCCATTGTAGCAGGTTAAACTTTTAGGGGGTTGTTAAGGCCTGGGCAAGTTAGATCAGGTTTTGCTTTAGGATTAGCAAAGGGACTTATTCTATTGAGCATTATGGATTACAAAGTGTGGCAATGCTGCTCACTGCTCAGCTGAATTGCCCACAGTGCAGCAGGGAAGCTTCAGATTATTATACACTGACTGTTTTATAGGGAAAAAAATGAATCTAGGTGTTTGCATCTATATAAGGCACAGCTAACCCCCATTGCAAGTTACACAGCTACTCACAAAAACAAGGTTTAAATATAAGCGAATGTAAACAGTTTTAACACAAGCTACCAATAGGAAAACCCCACACAGAGCCTTATTCCAGTAATCCCCCAACGCAGTTCAGATGAGTCTTGAGCTACACAGATCTGACACAGGGTGAGGTGAGGACCTCTTAACGTAACATGACTGGTTTTAGTGCTCAAGTGATACCAAACATTCTAGAATCAGCAAGTCTGAATCTAGTTTTTGCTATTTAAGGCAGAAGTATCAATGATACAACATGTGGAATGAAGCAATCACAGCATCAAAACAGTAAAAATGAAGCAACAGTTCAATAAAATGCAGTTCACAAAGTTCAATACAAGCATAAAGTATACTTATTTTTAGAAGATTTCAGTGGATGCCTTGGACTTCTGTTCAGATGCACTTCAGGAATCTAGCTAAGAATACCAGGCATTCAGCATCTCTGGTTAACTGGGTAGACCACAAAATGCCTGAATGTAAAACAACTGGTTTGGAGCCCAAGTCCTTAAATCAGAACTAAGACACTTTCAGAATAACAAACACAGTAAGCCTTTACCAGCAATTCCCAGCTCATAAGTCCGGAGGCTACCCTCTCCTCCCACAAGAGTGTAAACCATAAACCTTAATGTAAAATAACCAATTTGAAGCTCACACACTTAAACCAGAACTTAAACACTTTTAGAATAACAGACACAATCAGCCTTCAACCAATAATTCCCATCTTAGAAGTATGTAAACTACCTCTCCTGCCACAAGAGTAGATCACAAATCTGTCTTATGTAAGATAACTAGTTTGAAGCCCAAGTGCTTAAATAAAAACTAAGAGGCTTAGAATAACAGTTACAAGAACAAGCAGAAAAAGCAAAATAAATTAATAAAGTAGGAAGAAGCAGAGATACAGTAAAAGCAGCTGAGTAAAGTGTAATTTTTTTTAAGTAATCGGGAAGGGGAGAAAACAGAAGATAACTCAAATTTAAGAGACTAAGGGGTGGGCCTCACCAACTGAACTTAGTAAGAGTATTCAGGCATCTGGGATCCTCTGCAGAATATCAAGTGCAATGTAATTCAGTGTCAGTGTCAAAGCCAGGACATGGGACATCTGGTCATAGACAATATACATCGGTGTCAGTGTGTCAAAGACCATATATGTCCTGACCTTTTGTGGTATCCAGCAATGCAAACCCTGTTATCATATTTTTGTGCTGGTTTCACTGTATTTCTCTAAAAACTGCACATCACTGAAAAATATGCTCCAGCCATATACATTTCTAAACTAACTTTTTGCCAAATACATATTTGTTGCATTTCCACCTTTTTCTTAATCAGACCCAAAGGTACACACTAAACCACAAGGAGTAAGTAACTTTGTAATAAACTGTACCAATCACAGGCTCTAAGTGATAAAACACAGTCTCTTATTCTTCTCTCTAATTAGATCCACCACTGTCTCACTCTCCTGCTTATGTCACTAGTTCATCTCTCTCTCCTCATCTATCTACAAAACTGATAATCCTTATAACAGACCAAGTAGCCCGAACCATTCTCATTTCACTAATTACTTTACTTTTCAGACCTATGCATAATGATACTTTTATAGTTGCTCAACTACTAACATATCATACTATATTTTATCAACCCAAACCCCTTTTTTAATATTTCTGTAGTAAAGCTGCCTCTTCTTTTTATTATTCTAATCGTTAGAAATCACATTTACTAGAGTAACTTGCATTTTTTCTCTATCACTCTTTGCTATATACAAGGCTTTGTCTGTGTCTCAAGAGCATTTGGTATTTTATATACCTATGCAAGCTATGTATATGCTCTGTTTCTAAATGATGTTTATGTAAGCTGTTGTAAGTCTTTTTTTTTCTCTTGTGTATATATACTTAACTATATGTTATATTCCTTCTTATATATAACTGAATGTATGTATATATCAAAACTGGTGTTGAATGTGGAGCTTTTCTCTCTGGGCCGCCACTGAAAAAGGGTTTTATCCCAGTTAAATTTTCATAGTAAACAAAAATAAATGAATCTCTATCTCTATCTCTATCTCTCTCTCTCTCTCTCTATATATATATATATATATATATATATATATCTCTATCTCTCTCTCTCTCTCTCTCTCTCTCTCTCTCTCTCTCTCTCTCTCTATCTCTCTCTCTCTCTCTCTATCTCTCTCTCTCTATCTCTATCTCTCTCTATCTCTATCTCTCTCTCTCTATCTCTCTCTCTCTCTATCTCTCTCTCTCTCTCTCTCTCTCTATCTCTCTCTCTCTCTCTCTCTCTCTCTCTCCATCTCTCCATCTCTCCATCTCTCCATCTCTTCTTGAAGAGTGCTAATGAGGAGCTTTGTTTGATATAGATAGTTTATTCCAGAGTATGGGAAGTCTCTGGGACAGGAATCTATCCCTCCGGCATGTTCTGTTTATTGTGGTGACAAGGTTTAGGTCCCTAGAGTGTGAAGCTTGGAGGGATTGGGATTTCTTTAAGTGGAGCACGTCCAACAGCTCTGGGTTTGACATAGCTTTGTATGTTAGGCAGAGATCACCTCTGAGTAGGCGATATGCGATGTATTAAAGCTGGAGTTTTTTGAGACTGTCTGCGTAGGGCATCTGTTTGAGGCTGGTAATCCTCTTTGTGAGGTATTACTGCGGCCTTTCCAGTTGTTGTAGATGTCTTGTGAGGTACATACAAAAAGGGGAGTTGTACTCTATAATGGGTCTAATAAGTGATGAGTAGAGGGGAACAATGACCTCTTTTTTTCTGGATGAGAAACCTTTGTGATGAGGTGTGCCACGTAGAAGGATTTCCTGACTACTGTGGCGATGTGATTATCAAAGGAGAGACTACTGTCCACCTGTGTCCCAAGGTCTCTTATCACACTTTCAGTGTTAAGTATACTACCGCCTATGTTATAGTTCATGGGTACAGAGTTTTTACTAAAGGGGATGACAATGCACTTTTTGGCATTGAGCTTGAGGCCATAGCTTTGACACCAGGCATCTGTCTCAGTGAGGCCCTAGCTTTGACACCAGG
The DNA here is from genome assembly GCF_019279795.1 of Protopterus annectens. Classification (NCBI taxonomy): domain Eukaryota; kingdom Metazoa; phylum Chordata; order Ceratodontiformes; family Protopteridae; genus Protopterus; species Protopterus annectens. The sequence continues at coordinate 128,416,092 of NC_056736.1, forward strand.
CATCTGTCTCAGTGAGGCCCTTTTGTAGGATGTCCACATCATTAGGAGTTTCGATTATGGCTCCTAGTTTGCAGTCATCTGTGAACTTCATTAGCCAACGACCTTCTGTTTTAGCCTGTACTTCAGAGAAGTAGATACCAAACAGGAGAGGACCCAGGACTGAACCCTGTGGTACTCCACTTGTCACTGGTCTGAAGTCGGATTTGGAGTCTGATACTTTCACAGTGTGGGTTCTGTCAGTGAGCCAGTTGGCAACCCATCTTGTGACATAGGGATTTATACCTAGTTTAGTGAGTTTATTTATAATTCCAGAGTGAGGGATGGTGTTGAAAGCCTTGGCAAGATCATGATAGGCTGTGTGAACCACCTTACCCTTGTCTACAGCTTTGGTGACTGCTTCAAGGAAGTCTATCAGGTTTAGAAGACATGATCTGCCTTTTACAAATCCAAACTGGGTGGGATCCAGAGTTTGAAGGTTACCAATGTCTTTGTTTATAAGTTCCATGATGATACGTTCCATGGCCTTGCAGACCAGGCTCATCAGGCTAATGGGGCGGTAGTTGGGGTCCGTGGTGGCTCCCCCCTTGTGGAGTGGGATAACCATTGCTGTGTGCCATTCAGCAGGCACAAAGCCTGAGGTGAGGCTATGACTGAACATGGTACTTAGGTGGGGTGCCAGTTCATTCTGTAGTTCATGTAGAATGCAGCCTGGGATGTTTTCTGGTCCCATGGATGCTGTGTTCTTGGCTTTGGATAGTGTGGTTTTTACCTGTGCAGCTGTGATTACAGGAACTTTGCATTCTTCCGGTATAGAGATGGGATCTTTAGGGGGTGTGAGGGGGGTAATGTTAGCACTGAACCTATCTGCCAGGATGTTGGCAATATCAGTTGGGTCTGTATATTTAGTGCCATTGTGCTGTAACTCAGAGCAGATCTGAGTGTTGCCATTGAGATTCTTTTTTTTTTAAACAAGTTTATTCTTTTTAACATACAAAATAAATATTATAACAATCTTATACAAGCAGTTAATATATAAACAGTTATAACATTTGATAAAACAACCAAAGTATTTACAAAGACATCCACTGCAAATCAAATCAATTAATTAAACTGTAACATCTTACTAATGAAACTAATACTGTTTTAACAAATTTTGTAAAGTATCCCATATATTATAGTAAGATGTTTTCCTAATGGTTCTTGACTTTATTGTCATTAGTTCCATATGACATACTTCAATCATAACATTTTTAAATTCATTAAATGAAGGAGGAGTATCTGAAATCCAATTTCTGGTTATTATTTTTCTAGCCACTGCTAGAATAGACCATAATAAGGGAAGCTTAACTTTTTTAACACATTTAGGAACAGGGGTGTTAAATATAAGTGATTTAGAGACTGTAAAATTATCTGTGAAAAGAGCCTGCAAAAAATCATTGATTAACATCCAATATTCCTTCAGTTTTATACAGTCATAAAACATATGAGCCCAATCAGCATTTATTTCTACATTACATCTTTTACATATGTTGTCTTTATTGTTTATTTTATTCATCATTAAGGGTGTATAGAAAGATCTATGTAAAAATTTCCAGGTAAAAAGTCTCCAATTAATAGAAGAAGTAGTTTTATAAGCAGATTCCAGTATATATTGTTTATCTTGTTGTTTTGGTGATTCACCATTAATGGAAATGAAATAATTCCAGTAAGTATCTGAACTATAATGTGTTTCATCTCTAATAATTTTATGTATATGTGAGAGCTTACCTTTATCAGAAACCCTATGTTGTAAATTTAATATCAAGTAATCAATCAGAATTGAGACAGATTATTTCAAGTTTATTAATAAGATGCTGTCTAAAAGTCTGAATCTCTAACCAACATGTTTCTCTCAAATCAAATTCTTGCTTTAAGAAGTCTAAATGTTTTGCTTTATTGTCAGACAGCAACTGATACCAATACTTTAAATCATTCTCTGTAACTATAAGAATTCTTTCAGGGGTGGATGATAAAAGAATACCTTGTGTATACATTATAGGAAATAAGATAAAATTCCATTCCTTATACTTAGGATGCATAAATATAAAATTACGATATCTAATAATAATATTTAATGGGTAACTAGCTATATATTTTGGTGTAATAGATGAGGTACAAAACCCTTTTAGTAACCATAACATGGGATTATTTACAATAGTATTTTTGTGTACTAATGATATTTTCGTGAAGTGCATGCTAATTAGTTCCCAATATTCCTTCCATTTTGCAACATATGACTGATCTATTAGCAATGTTATAACGTTTATAATAGAAGAGATAGCATATAAATTAAAGTCTGGAAATGATATGCCCCCTTGAGACCAACTATTAGTATGTTTTTTTAATGCAATCCTAGGTCTATTAGGTGCCCATAAGAAATTTAACATTTGTGAATTCAATTTCTTAATAATTATTTTTGTAGGTGGGAGTATTATTGATTGTATTATGTATAATATCTTAGGGAATATTATCATTTTAATAACTGTGAGTCTTTCTTCCATGGTAAAAAAACATATTGTTCCAGCTATTGAAAAGATTTTGTATATTATGAAGACAATTACTATAATTATTATGTATAATGGATTTTATATCTTTAGTTAATGTTATGCCTAAGTAAGTTATTTGACCTGAATTGGGTATATATTTGAGAAAATCATTATTGAGAACATTATTCTGTGTATATATTGGTAATATTTTAGTTTTTTCTTCATTAAATACCAAACCAGAAATATTCTTGAAATTTGTCATCTTGTCAAATAATGAGCGCATAGAAGAATTTGTTCCTGTTGATGTAATTAGAACATCATCTGCAAAAAGTTAGATTTTAGATATTGTATTTTCATCTATATCAAATCCTTCTATATCATTGCTGCTTCTAATCAAATTAGCCCAAGGCTCCATTATTAAAGTAAATAATAATGGTGAAAGTGGACACCCTTGTTTTGTACCTTTTAATATGGGTATTTTTTGTGAGACATATGTTCCTATTTTAATGTAAGCCAATGCTCCTTTATATAGATGTTCAATTAAATTCACAAATGCATCAGAGAAATTTGTACATTTCAATAAAATAAACAAATAGTCCCAACTTACTGAGTCAAATGCTGAACCTATATCAAGACTAATGAGTGTCAAGTCTTTCTTTTTTCTGTTTGCATAATCAATTAGCATTAAGGTTCTCCTTATATTATCAAAAGTATTTATATTTATAATAAAGCCTGTCTGATCTATATCTATTATACCTGGAATAATTGTCTTTAATCTGTCAGCAAATATATTCATGAACATTTTATAGTCAACATTAAGTAATGAAATAGGTCTATATGAAATGCATCTGGTTGGGTCTTTATTGGGTTTCAAAACTGATGAAATAAATGTATATTGCCAGGATGGGGGAGTTGATAACTAATTTTGAGCTGAAATGAAAACCTTATGTATTAATGCGTAAGTACTCTTAGGAAGAATTTTATAAATCTCTGGAATAATACCATCATTACCTGGTGCTTTGTTTGATTTAAGTTTATCTATTTGTGTGATAACCTCTGTATATGAAATATTTTTATCTATTAATTTAGTCTGTTGTTTATTACGTTTTTTGTTCATGTTTGTAACTATAAAGTTCTTTATTTTGTCTTTAGAATCCATATTAATGTTATTATGGTTAATGTTATGAAAGTGATTTCTAAATTCATCTAATATTTCTGGTAAACTAGAGACATTCTTCTTTTTCCTTGGAGAGAAAATTTCTTTGATGTGATTTTGTTTATTCAGCCTTTTTGTTTTATTTTTAAGTTTATGTAAATATTTGGGACTTATTGAGTAAGACAAAAATTTATATTTCTTTAATGTTATTTTGACTTTGTGACTTAAAATTTCTTTGTATTTCTCATTTAATTTATTTATTTCCTCAATGACTTTTTTGTCCATAATATTTTGTTTATTATTATGTTTATATGAGTCTAACTTGTTTTGCATGTCTATTAATTCTTTGTCCCAAGATTTCCTTTTATTATTATACCATCTGATACTTTGTCCATATAAATATGATTTTAGAGCATCCCAAATGTAAATAATGGAGACGTCAGGTGTAGTGTTTAAGTCTAAGAAATGTTGCACCTCTGTAAGTATATAATCTTTATAATCCTTTAGTTGAGTTAAGTATGCTGGTATTCTTTTGATCTGAACATTATAAGTACTATTTACTATAAATTCAAAGACAATTGAATTATGATCTGATATAGGACATGAAATGATCTTAGACTTAATTAAGTCTGTTACCAGTTGGTTAGAAATAAAGACTCTATCTATTCTTGAATAAGTTTTATGTCTATTAGAAAAAAAAGTGTATGGTAATGATTTAGAATCTGCCTGATTATTAATATCATTCAAATGATATAAGTTAATGAAACCCTTTAAATGTTTTGCATTAGATGTGATTTTCCTTTTTCCTATAGTAGTAGTATCTTTTTCATGCAGAATACAGTTAAAATCTCCTGCTAAAATAATATATCCTATAGAGAATGATATAATCTTATTGAGATGGTGTTTCACTGTATTAGTGCCAATTCCTGGAATCCAGTATACATTAATTAATGTATATATTTTCCCATTAATCTGTATTGTGACCATACAGAACATTCCTTTATCATCTTTATAAGACTTAATAGTTTTAGGTATAGGCATATTTTTGTTCCATAAGATAGCCACTCCTCTTTTTTCTGTGTGTGTTCTGAGCTAGCTAAGACTGTATATTTATTGGTGGCTAATTTATCTATATCTTTTTTTAGGAGATGCGTTTCTCGAAGGAATTTTAAATTGGCTCTATGTAGATTAATATATCTCATTAAACTTGCCCTTTTACATGGGTTATTCAGTCCATTAATGTTTAAAAAAAATCCTTTTAAAGTTACCATTTAACTGTTATAAACATATAAAACTTATAATCAGAGTAACATTTACTAAAATAAGTAGTATTATGTTTCCTCCTTTAGGTATTCTATTAATTACAACTGTATTTAATGAAAATCTTATGGAATTTTGTGTAATTCTAACTCTTGTTTGTAGTGACAATGAGTTTATAAAATGTAATGTGGATGTTAAAACTATATACACATGATAATAATCAGGTGAAAATATTGTTTGGATAAAACAATGCATCCAGCCTGGAGTTAATAACTCCAACTTTGAGTAGCAAATACCACTCAAGTTATCCCCCTATCCTAAGCAGCAGTACTCCAGCTGCCACCAAATGACTTCAATACTAACTATTATTAACTAAAGTTAACCTCATTTAATTTGATTATCTATTATAGCAAAGCTTAAACAATTTATATAACAGCTTCATATAATCATATAAAACATTTATAATCAACTAATATTGCTATGTACATCTATTCTATATAATAAATTCATAATAGCATTCTAACAATCTTGAAAGAGAGAGAGAGAGAGAGAGAGAGAGAGAGAAAAAAGGAGGAATACCCATATGGTAGTTTAATAAAAATTTGTAATAATAAGTTCATATTATATGTTTATGCTCAGTTGAATTCAATAACATTTGTTATCTCAAGCTATCATGACTCAGACATTGCTTACATTACGGTATACCCATTTTCTGTCATAGCAGTACTGTTAGTAGTTTTAAAACTTTAAATTACTTGCACTAAAAGCTTCCTTCTTATACTCATTCTTATCATATAAATAAAATGAATATTCACAATATATAAGTTAAAAAAACATACTACACAGCAATATTGATTCCTGGTTATACATAAATCATTGTGATGAAAACCATCTGTATCCTATATATCTGCACTGCAGCTTTAAAATGTATCACATGACATTTTCTTCTGAAATATAATCATAATAATGCACATACTTGTCTTTTAGTCAAGGCAGATGCATTATAACATTACATATCTTTAAATCATATGCATCTATATGTTTTAAGGTGCAGCAGTCATATAAGTTTTCAAAAACATATGTGCATGAGTTTTACCTTCTATGCCTTCTAAATTATCTCATTTGTTTACTATGGCATATTAAGTCATTTAAAATCATTATAACTTTTATATTATATAAGTTACATCTTAAATAAGTAAATTATTATAAAGAAAAACTCACATTTTGTTGTCATAAAGTTCGTTTTTCATCACAATACCACATTTACAGCAGTTCTACTTCCTGAAACAGTTTACTTCTTGAATTTGCAATGAGTCTGTGTGAAATCAGGGGTCAAAGTTCAAAATGGCTGCTTTCAGCTTCTCTGCATGTTTTCTTGATGTTGAAGCTTTAAAAACGACTCGAGGACACTATTCACAAGGATACCCACACCCAAATTAAATTGTCTCCCATAACATTCTGGTGGGAATTTTAATAAAAGTAAGTGACAGACATTCATTTTGTAGTACAAATGGATCTATGCAGTGTAAAACCTTCTCGAAGCACTTCACAAGTCATTGCAGTCTCTATGGCAGTGAAACCAAGCCTTCAATTGTTTAACATAAACATAACTTATTTTTATATGCCCCATTTCATTTTCTCATTCAGAGTTTGTTACATACACATATCATTATCAGAACCCTATTACCTTATAAGTAAGAGAGAGAGAGAGAGAAAAAAAAAGGTACCTACAAAGATATTTACTTGCTGTTTGTTTTAATAAAGTAAAACCTGAAACATATTACTTTCAGACACTTTTAGTTCTAGTCAACTGCAGTTATATCATGACATATTATTTGATATCATATATTTAAGCAATTTGGTCATGGTGTAATAAATAGCAGTAACATTTAAACAGCATAAATAATTTTAAAGAGATAATAGATTATTTTTCCCCTTATTTCCTTCTTTTCATCCTTCCCCTCTCCCTGCTCTCCCCCACCCTTCTCTAGATGTTTAGTTTAAAGAGAATGCCATTATTTAAAACAAGAAAAGTAAGGAAATGTATCAAATTACTAACCTTAGGCCTCTTTGTCACAAAAGAGAAACAAGTTGATTCACATCAGGTTATTTGTTCCTCAGGAAGTTTGATTATTTATAAAACAAAATTCAGTTCTTGCATATTGAAATAACTTTGAACAAACCATTAAAATATTTGTGGTTTTCTTGTAAATGTAGTAACTGTAATTAAAGAGTTCAAATAAATACAAAACATGTAATTTGTTTTTTAGTCTTTTTTGTTTCTCTGATGTCTTCCAAGAAGTTCCTGTTGCCATTCTCTTTAACGAAGGACTTGCCCATTCCATATCCTCTATTTTATCTAGTTTTTTTTTTTTTTTTTTTTTTTTTTTAATGTGCAGCAAAGCAGAGTCCAAGTCTTCAAAAATTCTAGGGCCATCAGGTAAAAAGATTTTTAGCTTGGAAGGAAATAAAAGATGAGTTTTGAACTGTGCTTTCTTAAGCTCTCTTATTAATGGTAAAAAGACCTTTCTTTTTGATATTACCAAAGAAGAATAGTCATTGTCAAAGCGCACTGTTGCTTCATTAATTTTTATAGGTGCTTTAGCCTATGCAGATTTTAATACCATCTCCTTGTCATAAGATGATAAAAATCTTGCAATAACTGATCTAGGATACGTTTTCTTTGTATTAGAATTAGATAAAGACCTATGGGCTCTTTCAATGCCAAAAGAAAATGCCTCTGACAGATCTAAAGTTTTGGGAAGCCAAGTATTTAAAAAAGATGTAATGTTATTACCTTCTATATTTTCTGGCAGTCCAAAGATCCTTATATTGTTGCGTCTGGATCTGTTTTCCAGGTCATCTAGTTTGGATTGAAGGTGCGTGTTTTGTTTCAATAAGAATTCAGTGTTTATTTCTTCTTCCTTAATTCTGTTGTCCATATCATTAAGTGTCTCTTCTATACCTGTTATCTGAGCTTTCTGATGTTGTAGATCTTGGTGTAGCACATGCATTTGTTTTGTGGTTTTCTCTATAAAATTATCAATTTTAACATCCAGTCTGTCCATTTTAGTTGTTAGTTGCTGTATAGTTGATAATAATGCCTGAAGCTCTTTCTTAATGCTGGAATCCTGACTGTTAGCCTTGCTGGAACTCATTCTGAACAGAAGTGGTGAGAGAGAAATTTCCAAATAGATTTCTGACAGGAAAGTTAGTTAAAATGTATTTCTTTTTTAGATATTATTCAAGATATTGATATTCCAAATGTTATTAGAAAGAAAATTATTCCATTAGTTGAATTTTGAAGTAATAATTTCCTGTTAATGTAGTTATGTTGGTGGAGCTGAAGAAATCTGCTGCTATCCTGTGTTCATCCTTGGCCACACCCCCGCCATTGAGATTCTTGACATAGCTATAGAATGCTTTGTGGTTGTCTTTAGAATCAGTGGCGATTTTGTTTTCGTAACTAGCTTTGGAGGATTTTATCAGAGATTGCAGCTTCTTACTGAGGCTGACCAGGTCATGTGATTTTAAATGAGTATTTAAACTAGGTGATTGACCTGAATAGTAGTTCTGATGAAGTCCCCTTTGGGGCACTAAATCTGAGAAAGTTTGTACTGCTTTGTAAACAATCAACAAACAATCCCAGTTCCTCCTTGATTCCTTTCCAAATAAATAAAAGATCATCTAGGTATCTGAACAAATCTTGAAAAGAGAAGACTTGAACACATACTCCAGTTCTCATTTTAACAATACCAGGTTAACAAACAATGGGACACATGCTGCCCCATTATTTCTGAGATTTGTTTAAAATATTCCCCTTCAAATGTCAAAAATCTGTGCCATATTATTTACATGAATTCCACTACCAAATATTTGTCTGTGATGGAAAGTCCTTCAGACTGAATGCGTCACACAAACTTACAGAAAACCCACTGTTTGCAACACCTTCCTTGCCTCCCATCAAAAAAAGGAATTATTAAAAGTCAATGTATATGAATTTTGAGACTCACCTCTGATGATAGTGTTTGTCGACAGCAATTGGATCTGTTTAAATCAATGTTAGTGGACCGAGACTACCCCATCAAAAGTATGCCAACTGGACACTCCACTCCAAACCAAGAACTAAGAAGGCAAACTGGAAACTTGACACCACACTTTATTTTGCCGAAAGCATAAAGTAGTTAAGCATTTTCATCCCAAAGGGGACTTCATGAGAACTACTATTCAGGTCAATCACAAAGTTTAAATACTCATTTAAAATCACATGACTTCAGTCACATAATTTAAAGCACTAATACACTTAAAATACAATATAAAATTTAGAAATCATAATTATACAATAACAGCTAAATACTTAAAAAATATATATTTTATTTATATATATATATATATATATATATATATGTGTGTGTGTGTGTGTGTGTGTGTGTGTGTGTGTGTGTGTGTGTGTATGTGTTTAAATGGTTAACATTCCAAACTTTTAAATTTTAAAATCTGAAAGGACAAATGGTACAGTGGTTAGTGTGTATGCCTTTTAAACAGAAGGTGCAGGGTTTGATTCTCACCACTGGAAAGAGCTTTACAGATTGAAGGTGTATATTTTTAGCCACATAGCAAAATGGGTAGAGTAACAGCTTCATGTGCAGTAGGTACAGGGTTTGAATACATGGAAGGGAAAATATGTGTTTAATCCATCAGAGCCACGAGAGTGAGAGATTTGAACCTCAACACAGAAATAAATAGGATGTGCTGGAGAGAGATTCATAACCCAGAGGCTCTCTACACTCTGGAACAGAATCCCAGTCCATGTTAGGCAGAGCCCCTCACTGACTATCTTCAAGAGAAATCTTGACGAGTGGATGGGAGATCGTAGGTTTACCCCGGGGGTCATCTCTGTGTCACTACTAGACAGAGGCACAATAAACTAAACCCTAAATGGGCTTAGTATTCTCATCCAAAGGGGTGGCGAAAGCCACACACACTCTGGCTAGGCTTATAAATGCCCTAGGGCAGATAGCCTAGTATGAACCTATGAACCTAAAACAGGCACAAGAGAACACGCTTCATTTAGACCGGCGAACACTTGTGCATTCAAACTAAGTTCACAGAATAGTAAATGATCCTCAATAATCTTACCCCTCACATCCCTTTGCAAATGTTCTAAATTAACATATTTAAAACTATGGGATGGATATTCCCTAATATGCCTATATAAGGCATTAGTCTCATTACATTTCTTAATATCCCTCTCATGCTCATAAATTCTAACTTTCTCTTTCCTTGTGGTTTTGCCAATGTAAAAGACGGGGCACATCTGGCACCGAGCTGTATAAATTTCCCAATTAGTTTCACAATTATATCTTCCCTTAGTTTTAATGGGCTGTCCATTCAAAATCACTGAGTTACCCACTGAAGTAAACTTGTAAATAGAACAATGTCCACATTTGAATATTCCAATTTTAATTGTGTCCCCTCTTTGATTACCAGATGGTCTTTCCAGTAACTCTTTAAAACATGTATTTCTTTTGTATACTATCACTGGCTTAGCACTGAGCACTTTTAGTATTTGGTAATTGGATGAAATAATAGACCAGTTGTTCCTAATAATATTGTCTATATTGTATGAATCCAGTGTGAATGTTAAAACACAATGTTTAGAAAAGTCTTTTAAGTTTACTACTGATGTTTTTATTAATATATTCTTTCATCTTATCTTTATGTTCTATTTTGACTATATTTTGATTTATTTTAAGAAAATGATCACTGAATTCATCAATTATGTCATCTAAATTGAAGACTTTCATTTTTTGAAAGTGAGTAAATCTCTTTAATATGATTATGTTTATTCAATCTTTTTGTCTTGTTTTTAAGATTACTTACATATTTGGGATTCAATGAGAAAGTGAGGAATTTATACTTTTCTAAGCAAATCGTTGTCTTATGATGTAGTATTTCTCTATATTCATTGTTCATTTTGCTTATTTCATCTATAACATTCTGTGTGAGCAGTATGTCTTTATTATTAAGTTGCAACAAATCTAATGTATCTTGTATTTCTTTTAAGTTGTTTTTCCCATGTTTTCCTTTTATTGAACTGCCATCTATTAATTTGCCCATATAAATATGCTTTTAAAGCATCCCAAGTATATAAGTCTAAGATGTCAGGAGATGAGTTTGTTGTTATAAAGTTTTGAATTTCTTTATTTAAGAATTCTTTAAATTCTTTTAGCTGCATTAGGTAGGCAATAATTCTTTTGATTTGCACATTATATGTTATATTAATATAAAGTTCAAATGTGTTATGGTCAGGTAACGGGCATGATATGATCTTAGATTTAGTTATGTCATTAATTATTTGATTGGAGAATAAGATTCTGTCTATCCCAGAGAAGGAATTATGTCTGTTAGAACAAAAAGTATATTGTAGTGATTTAGGGTCAGCAAAATCACATATATCTTTTAAATGATATGAGTCCATAACTTTTATTAATTGTTTAGCCTGAGACATTATTTTCTTTTCCCCTAATGTACTACCTTCATTTACTTTTAGAATACAATTAAAATTCCTTAAAAAAATGAAATTTCCCTTTGACTGGAGAACTACCTCGTTTAGGTGTTGCTTAATAGCATTAATACCTATGCCTGGCATCCAATATATGTTGATCAGTGTAAATTTTTTTTTTATTTATTTCTACTACAACCAGACAAAACATCCCCTTATCATCTTGATAGGTCTTGATAATTTTAGGTGGTAGTAAAGATTTACTGCACAGGATTGCTACTCCTCTTTGTGTGTGTGCTCTGAACTTACCAAAACAATATATTTATTGGTGTTTATGTGTTTATGTTTTCCCTCAATAGGTGTGTTTCTTGTAAAAAGATCCAATTAGATTTATGTAAAGCTAGATATCTTAATAACTCCCTCTTTTGTTTGGATTATTCAAACTATTAACAATGATTGATATACCTTTCAAAGAAACCATACTAAATGGTAAAGTTTGTTAGATAAATATATGTCATGTCAGATTCAAATACACTTCTTATAATTTCCCCTCCTATAAATTGTATATTTGGTCTATATTTCTTAAATGGAGATTCATTGTGTATAGTGAGATTTGAGAATTTTTTGAATGGTCAGTTTATGAGTATTAAATAGTAAACTTAACAAATAACAAACAGAAATTATAGATAAACAAATAACATATCCAGAAATACAAACTCAAATTAGTAAGCTTAAACAAAACAAAGCACCATGTAACGATGTTATACCAGAATTATATAAAATAATGCCCAGAAGTGTTCTCATTCTCCTTCATAATGTATTCTCTAAAGCTCAGAGTGAATCTATAATTCCCCCATCCTGGAAATATACATTTTTATCACCAATCTTGAAATCCAATAAAGACCCAATGTATTGCTCTTCCTATAGTCCTATCACTTAATTGAATGTGGATTATAAGATGTTCATGAACATATATATCGAAAGGTTGAGAAACATTTTACCACATTTAATATAAGAAGCTTAAACAGGTTTTATAGTTAACAGAAATACCTTTGACAATATTAAAATAACTTTAGAATTAATTGATTATTTTCAAAGAAAGAAAAAAGATCTGACTTTAATAAGTTTGGACATAAATTCTGCATTCAATGCAGTAAATTAGGATTACTTATTTACACTACTTGAATGTTTTAACTTCTCAAAAATGTATAGATTTATTAAAACATTTATATATGGGGGCAATAGCATACATTAAAGCAGGTACATCCATATCACCTTATATTCCTATAGTAAAAGGAACCAAACAAGGTTGTCCGCTCTCTCCATTACTATTTACCCTGATAATGGAACAATTGGCTAATGAAATCAGGGAAAATAAAAATATAGAAGGACTGAAAATTAACACAGAAATGTCCTCCAAAATTCAGCTCTTTGCTGAAAATGTACTTATAACTTCAAATGGGAATTATTCATCTATATCTTTATTATTTGATCCCATAGAATGTTTTCAAAAAATGTCAGGTTTATCCTTTAATGAGAATAAAACAAAAATTCTACCCATCTATTCAAACAAAAATAAAATAAAGGGTAATAATCTTAAATATAAACTAACACTGAACAAATTACCTACCTATGTACTATATTAGCCAAAGACATTAAGACCATAATACAGCTAAACTATAATAAGTGTTTTGAAAATATACAAGCACTTATAACAAGGTGAAACACATTTTTTTGCCACAGATGAAAGACTAACTTTAATTAAAATGATTATTCTTCCCAAGATTCTCTATATTATTCAATCTATTTTATTACTACCCAGTAAATCATTAACTAAAAAACTAAACACAATGTTAAAATTCTTCTGGACCCCTAAAAAACAAGAATAGCTTTCAAACATCATTTAAACAGTTGGAACAAGAGAGGGATTGCTTTCCCAGACCTAAATTTATATTAAATTTATTCCATTATCAAAACTATAACTCAACTAATAGACATATCATACTCATCATACTCAGCCAAATAGAAAAATTACTTGGAAGCAATAAGCATATAATTAATTATGAAAGCACAATCATGCAAAGTGGACTTATTAAATAATCATGTGTTATGGGCATTAAATGATGACTTTAAGACTCATCTTACACCAAAACATCCAACAAACTATATTTTAATGTCCTAATAACTTTCAGAAATTTCATATTCAATCACCCCATTTATAAAGAATGTTTTATTTTTTTTTTTTGGGGGGGGGTTGATATTCCTTATAGACATTGCACAACAAATGTTGTTATCATCTGATCCAAATAAAAAACACTGGACTCAGAAGGAATTAATATTTTGGTTTAGAATGATTTTGGACAAAAAAGTTAAGAATACAGATGTAATAATACAAGAATATGATCTGGACAAATCCCTTTGGTTGTATATACTAACTTTTAGGCAATTTATAATGAATAGACTGGATCTGATAACTTCAACAACCAGACAGGAATCTCCCATTTTGATAGACTACTTGGAATTAATCTTGCAATACAAACACAGGCAAAATATCTTATATTTACAGAATCATTAGAGAAGAAATATATAGCTGCCCAGAAAACTTTTGGAACTATTATTATACAATTAATAATGAGTCCCCTAAGAAACAAGATGAAACAATTATCTTAGAATCAGCAGATAAAACAACTTCCTCTCTTAAATGGAAATTATTTACCTGGAGGTTTTTTAATAGTTCATTCTACAGTCCACAAATCATGAATAAAATTAATAAATAAATAACATATGTAACACATGTAAGTCCTTGGTAAATATAGGATGTGTTCACATGTTCTATTACTGCTCTAAATTGAAAATTTACTGGGAAAAAATTAATAACTTATTGCAAGCCTTATTCACAGATAATTTTACTTTAAATAGATCTCTGGTTCTTTCTAACACCCCATATCAAACTGTGTTAAAAAAAAAATTCCCCTTAATCTGATCAATACTTGCTGTGTGAAAATGGATTTCTGACTCTCCTCCAACTTTTACAGAATTCAAGAATGGTATAACAGACTTATGTCACCTTGAGATTTTGACCATAAAACCACGAACATCTTGGAAAACACATGAGTACAATATGTGGCTAAATGTACAAGAGCTGTTAAAAAAGATAAAATCACTATATGAACTATTACAATTATTCATATCAATAGAAATTTGTATATGGATGTCTTTGTAAATACTTTATTTCTTTTATGTTAGTTGTGTTAATCTGTTAAGAAAATTTCTAGTTAAATCTTTTCTGATTATTTTATGAAAAAATAATAAAGTTGTTTTAACAGAAAAGTCTTTTAAATCTTCTTTCCTAGCCAATAGTGTGTTATTAATAGAAGTTGCTAGTTCTTCGCTTCTATCAATCACATTACTCGATAGGGGGCAATACAATTTAATATTTCTTTTATCAACCACCTTATTTTTAATTGGTGCAGGAGATCCCATAGGACACCCTGCTTAATGAACACTTCTAACAGTTTATCGCATTCAAACAAAAATGCAGCCTCATCTGACACCATCTTGACTAGTCTAACCAGTTGTCCCTTCACAACAGATTTCTTTTGAAATCTAGGATGGCAGCTTTGAAAATGTAAATAACTATTAGAAAATGTGGATTTACAATGGATATTAGACACAAAACAATTCTTCTCATAATAATTCAAGATTTCAATATCCAAAAATACCATTTTGTCACTGCATAATGAATTAATAAATCACAAAAATAAAGTAGTATTATTGATATACTGCAAAAAAATACATCAACGTAGCTTCATTTTCAAACCACACAATAAATATATCATCCCAAAAGTGGGGATAAAATGGAAAACAATCAATAAAGGGGACTTAAACACATAATTTTTCACCCAATATGCCATTATTAAATTAGCAAAAATGGGGGCACATGCTGCCCCCATTGCCACCTGATTTGATTGTTTGAAAAGTTGACCTTCGAAATATGAAAAATTATTAGAGAGGACTAATTCCATGAAACTAACCAAAACATTAATTTGGTCTTGGAGCAATACTTGTATGTCCATCAAAATATTTTCAAGCCATCTCAATCCCTCAGTATGTGGGATGACCGAATAAATCAATTACTTTTAGCATGACTTCTGGAGTGTGCAATACGGGAGACTTGGAGACTTGGACTTGGCTGAACTTATTGGTGGATTAACCACATCCATTGACGATTTGACTGCATTTATGGTCTAAATGAACCAACAACTATCACACAGGAACAACAACTTGTCTAATACTGAGGTATCACATTCTATTAGTCAAAACAGTTTGGTCTTTCCCCTTACACAGAGAACACCAGTTCAGTTGAGTCCTCATTATAATATGCAGACAGAGGAGAATATGAATGAATTTGACTCAAAACATGGAAAATTTATGAACTTAGGAATGGCAATGGTCATTCTAGTACTGCTATGGGTGCCAATAACAATTCATTGAGTGACCAGCTGCATACATTTGAGGCAAAACTGAGTCTATTTAGATGATTAAAGTTAGACAATCCATATGTACGTGAATGTCTGTCTAATGAGTTTGTATCAAAAGGCCTCCTCTTTTGGAAATATCATAACGGAGTGGAGGAGGTTACGGACTATTGTTAAACTCACCAGCATTTTTAATAAAGCAGGTTGTGAAGTGGTTAACTGTATGATAAAGAACAATGACTTGTTAACTGAAAATTTATCGGCAGATTTGGAAAAACTTAATAGTACTACTACTGAAGTTCTTCTGTTTGTTCATTTTAAAACAAATTATTCCAACATCTTCACTAAAATTGATGAGGAATGTGATAATATTATAGTAAGAACACAGAAGAAATTTCAAAGGGATTCCACTGTGTATAAAAGTGGATATGCCTATCCAGGCCCATCCAATAAACAGGTGGGATGCTTAGCACTATGATGGCAACATCCTATTGGAAGGCAAGAGGAGGAAGTGCATGTTCCAGGACAAGTTCCGGCTAATGGGGCAGATAGTGATGGCATGGTTAGGAGATCAGAAAGAATTCAGGCACAGAAGCCGGTAATTGGTCATAATATCATTAATGAAGAAGATTTTTACCAGCAAGCTGAAAATGGGCTACAGCAAAAAGAATGGAATGAGATGGAAATGCTGAGTTTCCTAGAGAATATTCCTGGTAATGCTGAAGATGGAAACGTGGATATTATGAGAAAGGTAGTAAACAAAGACTCTGATTTTACTACATTTAACTTTTCCTTCAAATAATTTGATTCTAACCATGCTCTTTTATTGGCAAGAGGTTTTTGTTTTGGCCTTCGGCAAGGGCAAAGGTGGGGACAGACTTTAATGGACTTAAAATTGTTTATCCAAAAATGTAATCTAACTATTTGGTTTGGTAATTAGAGTGGTGTTGGAACTAATGTGTATAATGATATATGTTTAAAAAGATTTAGCATGTATAATCCACCATCTAATAGTACCTTAACTATGTTTGAACAGCTTTGTGATAGGTATATATATAAAACATTGAAAAACCCATTAAAAGTTCCTTGTTATAATTTAAACAAGGAAGAAAGAGATATTTTATGGGACATTGTTAATGATAAAAGTTTAAAGGTCATGAAACCTGATAAAGGTGGGGGGTTGTAATCATGGATCTTGAGGATTATGCTAACAGGATGAATGTTCCTCTATTTACTGAAGACTATGTAGAAATTTCTAAGAACAAGTTACATATTGCATATACATGGTTGATGCTCATTTCTATGACATGTTTATGCAGGGTCAGATTAATAGAGGAGAATATGATTTTCTATACAATAAATGTCCTGCTATTGCAAATATTTTTTGGATTCAAAAATCCATAACAATGAAAGCAACCCCCACTTAGACCAATAGTGGATGGTAATATCAGCAAAACTTACTTAATTTCCAAATTTATTGATAGCAGGCTTAAGTCAGTTTCATTGGTGCCACAGATTTGTTGAGATTCGTGGGACTTTTTACAGAAATTGTCTAAAGTTAAAGTTGGGAAAGACCACCTATTGGTTATAATTGATGTATGCAACTTTATTTGGTCATCCCACATACTGAGGCATTGACATGGTTTGAAAATATTTTGATGGACATAGAAGTATTGCTCACAGATCAAATTAATGTTTTGGTTAGTTTAATGGAATTAGTCCTCTCTAATAATTTTTTATACTTTGAACGTCAACTTTTCAAACAATCAAATGGGGTGGCAATGAGGGCAGCATGTGCCCCCAGTTTTGCTAATTTGATAATGCCATATTGGAAGAAAAATTATGTGTTTAATTCTCCCCTTATTGATTGTTTTTCATTTTATACCAACTTTTTGGATGATAGTTTTATTGTGTGGGTTGACAATGAAGCTAGGTTGATGGAATTTTTGCAGTATATCAATAATACTACTTCATTTTTGAGGGTTATTCATTAAATTGACAGTGACAAAATGGTATTTTGGGATGTTGAAATCCTGAAGGATTGTGAGAAGAATTGCTTTGTATGTAATATCCATCGTAAACTTACATTTTCTAATAGTTATTTACATTTTCAAAGTTGCCATCCTAGATTTCAAAAGAAATCTGATGTGAGTGGACAACTGATTAGAGTAGACAGGATGGTGTCAGATGAGGCTGTATTTTTGTTTGAATGTGATAAACTGCTAGATGTGTTCATTAAGTGGGGAAATCTTATGGAATTTATTGCACCAATTATAAATGAGGTGGTTGATAAATAAATAAAAAATCATATTGCCAACTACAGAGTAATGTGATGGATGGGGGGGATAAGTAACAACTTCTATTAATAACACACTATTGGCTAGGAAAGATGTTTTAAAAGACTTTTCTAAACCTTGTTTTTTAACTTTCACACTGGATTCATATAATATAGACAATATTATTAGAACAACTAGGCTATCATTTCATCTAATTCCCAACTACTAAAAGTGTTGTGTGCTAACCCAGTGATAGTATACAGAAGAAATATGTGTTTTACAGAATTACTGGAAAGACCATCTAGTAGTCAAAGATGGTGGGACACAATTAAAATTGGCATGTTCAAATGTGGAAATTGTTCTGTGTGCAAGTTTATTTCAGTGGGTGATTCAGTAATTTTGAATGGACAAACCATTAAAACTAAGGAAAGATATAATTGTGAAACTAATTGGGAAATTTATACAACTCAGTGCCAGATGTGCCCCACCTTTTACACTGGCAAAATCACAAGAAAAGTGAGGGTAGAATTTATGAGCATGAGAGGAATATTAAGAAATGTAATGAGACAAATGCATTATATAGGCATATTAAGGAATACCCATCCCATAGTTTTAAATATTTTATTATAGAACATTTACAGAGGGATGTGAAGGGTAAGAGTATTGAGGATCATTTACTTGTCTGGAAACTTATGTGGCAACTGTGTGAATGCACAACTGTTCCCCAGTCTAAATGAAGGTTGTTCTGTTGTGCCTGTTTGAAAACTTAAAAGTTTGGAATGCTAAGTATTTTAAATATATATACATATATATATATATATATATATATATATATATATATATATATATATATATATATATACATTTTTTAAAGTATTTAAATGTTATTGTATAAGTATGATTTTTTAATTTTATAATTGTATTTTAAGTGTATTAGTGCTTTAAATTATATGATTGAAGTCATGTGATTTTAAATGAGTATTTAAACTGGGTGATTGACCTGAATAGTACTTCTGATTAAGTACCCTTTAGGATGAAAGTGCTTAACTACTTTATACTTTCTCTACAATAAAGTATGGTGTCAAGTTTCCAGTTTGCCTTCTTGGTTCTTGGTTTGCAGTGTATTGAGGTGTCCAGTTTGTGTACTTTTAGCATTACTTCTGGAGTGAGCAATATGCGAAACTTGGCTGAGCTTATTGGTGGATTAACCACATCCATCACTGATTTGACTGCACTTATGGTCCAAATGAAACAACGACTATCACACAGAACAAAAACTTGTCTAATACCCAGGTATCAAATTCTATTAGTTAAAACAGTTTGGGCTTTCTCCTTACACAGAGGACACCAGTTCAGGTGAGTCCTCATTATAATATGCAGACACAGGGGGATTTGAAAGACTTGAACTTCCAAACATGGAAAATTAATAAGTTTGAACTCAGAAAAGGCAATGATCATTCTAGGACTGCTATGGGTGCCACTAACAATTCTTGAGTGACCAACTGTGTACATTTGAGGCAAAACTGACTCAGTATAGAAGATTACAGTTAGACAATTCATATCTATGTGAATGTCTGTCTAATGAGTTTGTACCAAAAGGCCTTCACTTTTGAAAATATCTTAATGGAGTAGAGAAGGGTATGGACTATTATGTTAAACTCACCAGCATTTTTAATAAAGCTGGCTATGAATGGGGTTGACTGTATGATAAAGAACAATGACTGGCTAACTGAAAATTTATCAGCAGATTTGGATAGACTTAATAGTACTATAAGTGAAGATCTTCTATTTGATCATTTTAAAATGAGTTATTCTAACATCTTCACTAAAATTGACAAGGAATGTGATAATATTATAGTGAGAAAGAAGAAATTTTAAAGGGATTCTGCTGCATATAAAAGTGTATAGGCCTATCCAGACCCATCCAATAAACAGGGGGGAAGCTTAGCAGTATGATTGCAGCAGCCAGCTAATGGGGCAGACAGCAATGGTGTGGTTAGGAGATCTGAAAGAATTCAAGCACAGAAGCTGGTAGTTGCTCATAATACCATTAATGAAGAGGATTTTTACCAGCAAAAGGGGGCCAAGCCAAAAATGGGCTACAATA